>NW_016827036.1:285242-289896 GCF_001698545.2 Rhinopithecus bieti | reverse complement strand
AAAAAAAAAAAAAAAAAAAAAACATAAAATTATCTTAACTTTATACAGTACATCAAACTGACATTATTTTAGATTCAGGTGATAGTAAGGTTCTATATAAAACCAATTGTGTGACTATGTGAGGGCCCCCACTCTCACATTACATATTATCAATTCCAGAAACAAAACAAATAAGCAAAAAATTTACTAAAATTAAGAAATAGCTGTGGAATAAGAAAATACATAAACAACATTTTCCCTCTGGGTTCAGACTGTTGCATCCACATGCTCATATGAAAGCATGTAAAATCTTTTGACATAGGAGTCAAAACTCTAATCAAGTTTTAGTTATGTGTTTCAAATTATTAATTTAAGAAGAAAAGTATTATATAAATGTATTAATTTGTTGATCATTTTGGGGCATGACTTGAAATCTGTAAATTAAAAAGCACACATTTATAAAAATAATGCTAAAGTCAGATTCATGATGGTAATCTTAACATATTTTGAAGCTATAGATAATTGTACAGAAAAACAAAAAATAAATTTTCTTGAAAATATTACTGATAAAGTATTATGATATATAAATTACATTTGGAGACAGTGGAAAAGCATCTTTATGATAATGATGCTTCAAATAGTATTTTTCTTTTATGAAAGCCCATCTTGTTAAAAGGGTTTCTGTAGCCATGAAGAGTTAAATAATTGGCAACATGAATCAGGAAAAGCACAATTCTAAGAATAAGAAACAATCAATTTTATAGCACTTGTTTTCTACAGACTCACCCAGATAGCAGAACAATTTGCACATCCCAGTAAATTAATAGACTAGGAGAAGTATCTATGTTTACACTGTGAAATTTCTCATGTCAAATGTTTGTAATATTTTGTGAGGTCAAAAAGTATCTTCAGATGTATTCATTATAACAGAAATGTAAATTCTGTTATTTTTTTCAATGTACTCAACATGGATATTAAGTAATTTTGTACACATAATCTTGAGGAGATTAATGTACTTCTGCCACCCTACAGATTTTAACGTGCACTAATGATGAATTTGAATCTCATTTGAACTATGAGATATAAGTTAAAATATAAATGTCCATTGTCATTCACTATTAAGAAATTGATTTAGGCTAGGTGCGGTGACTCATACCTGTAATCCTAGCACTTTGGGAGGCCGAGGCTGGTGGATCACAAAGTCACGAGATTGAGATCAGCTTGGCTAACATAGTGAAACCTTGTCTCTACTAAAAACACAAAAAATTCGCTGGGCATGGTGGCGGCACCTGTAGTCCCAGCTACTCGGGAGGCTGAGACAGGAGAATGGTGTGAACCCAGGAGGCAGAGGTTGCAATGAACCAAGATTGTGCCACTGCACTCCAGTGACAGTGCAAGACTCCGTCTAAAAAAAAAAAAAAAAAAAAAATGATTTATAGCCTAGTGAACTTGTATCCATCTTTATTGCCACAGTCCTTTTTTTGTAGCCTCCATTAGATTATTAATTAATTTCATTTCTAGATTTTACATAATTTTTGACATATGGTCAGTATTTTTATATATATATACACACACATACACACACACACACATACAGCACATACAGCACATATATATACATACATATATAAGATGTAATGATATATAATACGGGATATTGTCTTGCACCTTGACTAACAGCTGAGCTACAGGGGAGTAGAAAACCGAGTGGGATCTTATGGTCCCTGATTCCAGAATGTGACTCTTAGAAAGCATTTCTGGACCTGCCCTGGCCAAGAGCTAAGTCAATTGCCCTGAAGGGTGAATCTCAGGCCAGAAAGCATGTACCACAGGTCGACTAACGTGACCTTGGTCTTTTAGGAACACTGATGAGCCTGATAGTATTCTTCATGTGCTTTTAGTGGTGGTGGCCATGGGTTAAGGCTCCTTTGTGGTCATGGGCTGAGACTCCTTTGCCTTTGGAAAGGGTAAGAAAAAGTGGGAAAGATGTTTCTTGTGATTTCAGTATCAGATCTGTTGGAGTACAGTAGAATACCAGACAGACTTCTAAGACTTTTTGACTCTACTTCCAGGCTCCTAGATAGAACCTGTGAACCCACCTGGGGACTGGGAAATTTGCCACCCTAAAAAGTAGAACACATGCCTGGCTGGCTTTGCAACCCACTGAGTGTAAAGCCCCAGGATCTTGAATGAATGTAAGTAGTATCCAGGGAGTGGCTACAGCAGGACTTGGCCAAGACCAATTGCTGTGCTGGCTTCAGGTCTGACCCAGTGCAGTCACAGTGTTGGTAACAACAGGGGTGCTTGTATCACTCCACCCTCAATTCCAGGTGGCTCAGAACAGAGACAGACTCTATTTCTTTGGGCCAAAATAAGGGAAGGGAATAAGAGTCTGCCTGGTAATCTAGAGTATTATTCCACATCTTATTCAAGACCATCTACGTGGTAACTGTATGAGACTGAAAAAAACACGGTATTCTTGGGGTGCCTCCTAAAACAGATACAACTTAGATCACAACACTGAAGTTTTTTGAAATATCTGGTAAGCTTTCCCAAGAAGGATAGGTATAAATAAGAGCAGATAATGAAGACTACAATAAATTTTTAACTTTTCAATGCCTAGACACAAGAACATCTACTAACATCAACACCATCCAGGAAAACATGACCTCATCAAATAATCTAAATAAGGCATCTGGGACCAATCCTGGAGAAATGGAGATATGTGGTCATTCAGACACAGAATTCAAAATAGCTGTTTTGAGGAAATCCAAAGAAATTCAGGAAAACACAGAAAAGGAATTCAGAATTCTGACAGATAAATTTAACAAAGAGATTGAAATAGTTAAAAAGCATCAAGTAGAAATTCTATAGCTGAAAAAAAGTGCAATGGGCATACTGAAAAATGCATCAGTGTCCTTTAATAGCAAAATTGATTAAGCAGAAGAAAGAATTATTGAGCTTGAATAATTAAAAATACTGTTAAACTATTTGAAAATACATGCAGGAGACAAAAGAAAAAAGAATTTTTTAAAAAGCATGCCTACCAGGAGAATGGCATGAACCTGGGAGGCAGAGCTTGCAGTGAGCTGGGATTGTGCCAGTGCACTCCAGCCTGGGTGACAGAGTGAGACTCTGTCTCAAAAACAAAAACAAACAAACAAACAAAAAACCATGCCTACAGGATTCAGAGAAATAGCCTTAAAAAGCAAATCTAAAAGTTATTGGCATTAAAGAGAGAGTAGAGAAATAGATAAGGCTAGAAAGTTTATTTAAATACCTAGAACTTCTCATACCTAGAACTTCTCAAACGTAGGAAAAATATCAACACCTGAGTACCAGAAGGTTATGAAACAGCAAGCATATTTAAGATAAATAAGACTACCTCAAGGCATTTAATAAAATCTTAAAGGTAAAAAAATAATTTTAAAGAACCCTAAAAGCAGCAAGAGAAAAAGGAAACATAAAATACAATGGAGCTCCAATATGTCAGACAGCAGTCTTTTCAGAAGACATCTTTCAGGCCAGGAGACTGTGGCATGACATATTTAAAGTGCTGAAAGAAAAAAAAAACTTTTTAAACCTACAATAGTATATCTACTGAAAATATTCTTCAAGCATGAAGGAGAAATAAGAACTTTCCCAGACAAACAAAAACTGAGGAATTTCATCAACATTAGGTCTGTCCTACAAGAAATACTAAAGGGAGTAATTCAATAGAAAAGAAAGGGGCATTAATGAGTAATAAGTAATCACCTGAAGGTACACAACTCACTGGTAATAGTATGTACACCACACACACACACAAAAAAAAACATAATATTTTAACACTGTAACTGTGGTGTGTAAAGTACTTTTCTACTAAGTAGAAAGACTAAATGATGAACCTATCAAAAATAAGAACTACAACAGCTTTTCAAGAGACAGCACAATCAGATATAAATAGAAAAAAAAGTTACAAATAAGGGAGACAAAGTTAAAATACAAACTTTTCATTAGTTTTCTTTTTGCTTGTTTGTTGAAAACAGTGTTAAGTGGTTATCATGTTAAAATAATGCATTATATGATAGTATTTGAGAAAATCACCTTTACTAATGGAAGATGGGAAGAAACGAAATAGAAAAGGGAAGAACACAAAACAACCAGAAAACAAATTTAAAAAATGGCATGAGTAAGTGCTTACTTATCAATAATGACATTGAATGTAAATGGACAAAACTCTGATCAAAAGACGTAGAATGACTAAATGGATTTAAAAAAACAGACTCATTGATCTGTTGACTACAAGAAACACACTGCCCCTATAAACCGCATGTTCTCATTCCTAAGTGGGAGTTGAGCATTCAGAACACGTGGACACGGACAGGGATCTGTTAGGGGGTAGGGGGTGAAGATAGGGAATTTAGAGGATGGGCCAATAGGTGCAGCAAACTACTATGATGCACGTATACCTACGTAACCAACATGCATGTTCTGCACGTGTATCCTGCTTTTTTCTTTTTAGAAGAAATAAAAAAAAACTAAAGTAAATAAATGATATATAAATGTATTCTATAGTTATTATAGTTTGACATAAAGTAAGGAATAAAGAGATTAAGAAATGTATTCAGAATTTCATGGAAAGGTTAAAGACAGACACAATTTAAAACATGTTTTTTTTTTTTTTTTTTTTTTT
>NW_016827036.1:271360-284967 GCF_001698545.2 Rhinopithecus bieti | reverse complement strand
TTCACACCATTCTCCTGTCTCAGCCTCCGGAGTAGCTGGGACCACAGGCGCCCGCCACCTCGCCTGGCTAGTTTTTTGTATTTTTAGTAGAGACGGGGTTTCACCGTGTTAGCCAGGATGGTCTCGATCTCCTGACCTCGTGATCCGCCCGTCTTGGCTTCCCAAAGTGCTAGGATTACAGGCTTGAGCCACCGTGCCGGGCCAAAATGTGTATTTTCTTAAGTGTAGTCCAGCATACTTACTTTCCACCATGTCTTGGAAATCCACTGTCTTCCCAAATCATACTCATACATCTAATCTAGATAAGGATATTTCCAAATTCAAAATAACATGTTCATGAGAGTAAACATTCAACATCACGAAAGGTTATAAAATGGAAACTAAGGGTCTCCCAATCTAATCATTTTTAGTCTAAGTCTTTGGCAGTAATCACTGTTGAATATTTGTTTTTTTATTTTTAGATGAGATCTCAAATTCAATGGTGTCCTTAAATCTCTACTGATACAAATACTCTCTTCTTCAACTCACACAGCTCTTACCTTTTTTCTCTTCTTCAAATTTGATTCATTTTAACTTGCATTTTTAGTTAGTTTCATAATATTTTAAAGTATAAAATACATATCTATGTGTCAATCAGAATTTTAAGTTCTTACTATACAAAATGGAGGAAATTAGAGCTCTTGTACATCATTTCTCCACCATTTTCACCACACAAATTGCTAACCACATCATTAATTTTATATTACTAAAATTTATAACTATAAATTTTCTATTATCTATGTTTAAAAAATTAAAAATGAATAGACATATTTTACAAGGAAATTAAATTTGTCAATTTAACTTTTAACGTTATTCAACTTTTTATAATATTTTTATTTCAAGAAATATGTAATTTTTTTCTGGTTTACAAAACCATATTCATAGTTCAGAAGATGTTCAAAGCATCATCAAATGAATTTTATTTAATTTTATCATATCTTTTATAATTGTGTTCCATTTTAATTTACTACATATTTTAAACATGTTTATTATGTGGCATTTCATTTTCTCTGGAATTTCTATCTAAAATGCTTTCTGTTATTTTTGGTTTATTGTTATTGTTGACAAAAGGAAGTAACACTAACATCATCTAATGTTTTAATTATAATATTTATTGAATTTATATAATTAAGTATCTCTATACCTTTAGACTATTGTGTTGGCAGAATTCTATGACACTTCAAGAATTCTGTCCCTGATGTACATTCTCAGGATAATACACTTCCCTCAAGTGTGAATGAACCTTTTAAACATAATGGGATATTACTTTTATGATTTTACATATGGTGGCAGGGAACAGCTGGCAGCTTCTAGGAATACAGAACATCGTAGTCACAGCTAGCAAACATCAGTATCACAACAGAAAATACTGAATTTTGCCAGCAATCTGAATGAGCTTGTAAAAGGACCTATAGTTTTAGATGGGTAGCTAATCCCTTTCAATAACTTGACATCAGCATTGTGACGCACAGAGCAAAGAATCTAGTTAACCCCTGAATAGACTTCTGACATACAGAATTATGAGTTAATAAATTAGCATTTTAATCAGCTAAATTTGTGATAAATTGCTAAGCAGCAATAGTAAACTAATATAACTATATTTTCATGTAATTTGAATAACTAAGTTTATGAATCCCTATAATGTCTTTGTTTTTTCTAATGTTACACTAAAATCTAAATTTTGCCTGGGAGTAGAATTCAGCTGCAAAATTATCTTCCAACAGTATTTCATCGTTTCCATCTAGCATCCAATGTTGCTGTTGCCAATGTGATTCTTGCTCTACAGCAAATGTTATCATTACATGGATCCTCAACCTATTTTAAATCTAGAGTTCAAAACTCTATAATTCAGTTTTCATTTATCCATTGACAACTGGTGAAAATTTTAGTCTAAGGATTCTTGTTTTCTTTAGTTTCTGGTATTTTAAATCATGCCTTTTTTTTTAAGTTTCAATTTTCACTACTTGCTCTTATTGAAACATAAAAAGATAATTACCTTTTAAATATATCCTATATGCAGTTTTGTCTCTATTTATCTAACTTAATGTTTTTGTTTTTGTTTTTTTGGTTCCATATTCTGGAAATGTCCCTTTCCAAGAAGAAATACTATTTTTCAGCCTTTTCTATTTTCTTAAATTCCATCATCAATACTCTTTCTGAGTTGCATAAATTTTATCTCCTGTGCTCTCTTTTTCATAACAGCTTGTTCTTTTATACATAGAAAAACATTTTTTTTCATCTTGGGATACTAACTTTTTTCAAAATCAACACAGCTGTCACCACCATCGTCATCATCATTTTAAAGTCTTCTTCTCTACCAGAATTATCCACTCACAAATGGTACAGCAGTTTATTCTACTTCAGCTCTGTGAACTTATTTTCTTATGCTAAACATTTTTGACCGGCATCTAGTAATCCTCACTTGTCTTTTAATAGTTACAAATGCAAAACTACATGGGTTAAAATAGATAATCTTATGAGAATCTTCACTTTACGTTGTCTCTAAAGATGTAGTGGACTATGAAAGTCATGATTGCATAACCACTCATGGGAAAGGATTTGTCTTAGATTTATTAAGATAAATTGTACATAAGTTACGCAAACATATATTTACTTTTTATTAAAAACCTATTTCTAAAACCTTACACTTTCTAGATAATGATTTTTGTACATGTGTGGATGGAAGAATGTATGTTACAATAATATAATTATTATATATATTTGATATGGTATATTTGGAGCAATAGATCTATTATATGGGCTACAATGATAAAACCATCAAATATTTCAATAAAATTTTTTGAAAGAGAGCTGAAGATTACACAAATTTTATTATTTCTACATATTTATTTTCAGAAAGAGTAAAAGTTTTATTTATGATAAAATGTGATTGTAAAATGGTTTTAAATTTACAGAAAAATCACAAAGATAGTACAAGTCATTTCTACTATTAACATAATTACTGATATTTTGTTTTATACAGTGTAGGCATATTTTTCACCATTTATGATCTCATATTAACATATTATTATTGTTGTCTAAAACCCCTACTATTTTCAGAGTTCTTTAGCTTGCACATAGTATCATTTTCCTTTTTAAGAATTCCATCCAGGATATCACATAATAGTTAATTATTTTGTCTCCCTAGGCTCCTCTTGGTAGTGACACTTTCTCAGACTTCCATTATTTTTAGTAACATTCACAGTTTTGAATTGACTAATCAATCAGGAATTTTGTCGAATGTGCCTCAGCTGGGATTTGTCTAATATTTTTCTTGTGATTAGACTTGGATTTTGGGCTTTCAGGAGAAAAACCGTAGCAGTAAAGTGACATTCTAATCTTATCATGTCTCAGGTACACAATATCAATATGGCTGTTGATGTCAATTTTGTTGAGATTGACAATAATCTCCTAAGGAAAGACAGAGGCAAGGTTACATTCTCATCACATCTTATCAAAGTATTCTTGATTACCTAGTTGAAGTAGAGTTTGTCATGTTTCTTCACGAAAGTTTCTCTTTCCCCACTATATTACTTATCTGTGGCTATGTAACAAATTACCACAAACTTGGTGGCTTAAAACAACAGAAATTTATTCACTCATCATTCTGGAAGCCAGAAGTTAAAAATCAGTATTACTGGGCTGAAACAGATTTTGGAGAAGAATGTGCTTTGTCCAAAGGCTCTATATCCATTACCTCTTACAGCATCTGGTGGCTGCCAACTTTCCTTGAATTGTAGCTGAATTTCTTCAGTTTTCAAGCCCAGCATCTTCAAATATTTTTCTGCTCCATTGTCATATTTTATTTTCCTCTGTGTAGTCAAATCTTTCTCTATCTCCCTTTTATAGGATATGTCTGATAGCATTTATGACCTCCCTGGATAATCCAGGATAACTTTACCATTTTAAGATTTTTTTTTTTTTTTTTTTTTTTTTTGAGTCAAAGTCTCACTCTGTTGCCCAGGCTGCAGTGCAGTGGGACAATCTTCGCTCCCTGCAACTTCTGCATCCTGGGTTCAAGCTATTCTCATGTATCAGCCTTCCAAATAGCTGGGATTACAGACATGTACCATCACCATCGGCTAATTTTTGTATTTTTCAGTAGAGATGGGATTTCAACATGTTGACCAGGCTGGTCTTGAAGACCTGGCCCCAGTGACCCACCCGCCCTCAGTCTCCCAAATTGCTGGGATTACAGACGTGAGCCATGGTGCCCAGCCCCATTTTAAGATTCTTAAGCATATCCGGAAAGACTTTACAATATAAGGCAATATTCAGATATTCCAGGAATTAGGAATTGATATCTTGGGGAAAAGATTAAACCTACTTTTATATTATCCTTTTAAAAGTAAGTCACTATGTTCAACTCACATTTAAAGAGTGGGGTGTTATGTTCCACCAACATGAAGGTATAATATCTACATCAATTATTTGGATGATTTTGTATGAGATCTGTCATTTCTCCTTAAATTAATTATTTAATCATTTGTTTATATCAGCATGGATTCTTAGATATTTATTTTCAATCATGGGTAATAATTGAATACTTCTCTATATATTTTGTTAGCCAAATAGCTAACAGTTTTTGCCTTTGGTATTCTTTCAGTTGAGTTCTGTATCTTAGTGATATACTCACATCATCATGGTTTTCTTCTTTTTAATTTTTTGTGTACATCCTTTTTTTTCTCTGGAACTACAATATGCCTAATGTTTACCTTGTATGTGTCTTGCTCTAGCCTTAGGAAGATTAATTTCTCCAAAGAGTCTTGGTTTCATTTATTGAAGAATGGTATTAGAAACAAAGACATAAATAGGAAGTGTGTTTGTTGTCCTGGGATGTCATTGCTTTTAGGCTTTCTCAGCTGAAAGAGCAAGGGTGTGTATATATGTATATATATACACATACATATATATATCATATAATAGCATACTATATATAATGTATTTTATATATAGAATATATGTAATAGCATACCATATATAGTACATATAATATAATAGCATGCATTATATATAATGTATATATACAATATAATAGCACACATTACATATCTAATGTGTGTGTGTATATATTATATATACATTATATAATGTTATACATGCAATACATATCCATTATATAATGTATGCTATTTTATTGTATATATGCATTATATATAATGCATGCTATTATATTATATATACATTATATATAATGCATGCTATTATATATTCTATATATAATACTATATATAATGCATGCTATTATATATAATATATTACATGTGCTATTATATATGTTATATATATATTACCTTGCTCTTTCAGCTGAGGCCTAAATAATATATATAAACATTATATATAATGTAAATAAATATATACAAATAATATATAATATTTACATTATATAGAATATATGCTATTATATTTTATATATACATTATATATAATGTATGCTATTCAACATATACACATTCTTCTACAAATATTTCNTATATATACATTATATATAATGCATGCTATTATATATTCTATATATAATACTATATATAATGCATGCTATTATATATAATATATTACATGTGCTATTATATATGCTATATATATATTACCTTGCTCTTTCAGCTGAGGCCTAAATAATATATATAAACATTATATATAATGTAAATAAATATATACAAATAATATATAATATTTACATTATATAGAATATATGCTATTATATTTTATATATACATTATATATAATGTATGCTATTCAACATATACACATTCTTCTACAAATATTTCTATATGTATCCACTGGTATCTCTATTGAGCTAAATGTTAGTTTATACTGATGTTGTCTCCAGATGTTACGTTACAAAACAGATTATTCTCACCTTCTCCCCTGGCTTATCTGCAACCTTCCAGTTCAACAGTAAGCAACTGAACTTTTGTCATTTGACAGTCATTCATTTAATCAAATCCAATGTAAATTAGTAGCATTTAAATAATGTTAACTAGTAATCTAGTGGAAAACTAATTTTTCAAGTAAAATGCAGTATATATGTAGAGTTCTTTTTGACAATAATCTTACAGACTTTACACATTTCCAAAATTACTTCAGTGAGCACTCGCTGCCCCATCATACTTACTGTATTAATTATTGTTTCTTTAAATTCTGTCTGACATTTTTCACACGTTAATCTGGTTCTGATATATGCATTGTGTCTTCATACTCTACTTTTTTTTTTTGAATTATAACTTACCTTGTAATTTTCTTTTGGATGCCAGGCATGTTGCATTTGAGTAGAAGGAATTGAAGAGAATGTGTTTTTTTAAGAGAATTTTTATGTTAACCTGACTGATATTTCAGCTTTTTCATGTTGCTGTAGCAACAGACATCAGAGACTTCAAGTTACTCTAATGTCCTTGTTTTTGTCTCACCTGCTGAATATAAGCTTTACTCAACAGTACTACTCATGCAGATTCTGGACCTTGCCACACTTTTATCTATAATACATTATCATTATATTGAGGCAATGCTGATATGGTGTTAAGGTGTGAAAGAAAGGCAACATTCTATAATTATCTAATTAAGTCTTACCCAAAATTTTAGTGGCCTGTGAATCACAACAAGGAACCTTCACATGTATTTTTCCAGAGCAACAGCTCTTTGTCACTATACCCCTCCACCGTCTTCCTGCATCAGCTCCCCCAATATAGTTTCATGAAGCTTTTTTTTTTCTGTCTGAGATGATCAGGAAGGTTAAAGTGAGATGGTGTGGGAACACTCTGCCCCATATGGGATAGGGCCTATCAAAGTCTTTTCACTTGGAGAAGGGTCTTTGTTAAATCTAAGGCTCTGGATGTATTTTACAATGGTTACTCATCCCTCACCCTGCCAGTGACCAGAGGCTCTCTTCCTCCATCTTCACAAAGAAAACCTGGTAAGATTCCTAGAGGGAAAACTGATGAAAGTACAGTGGTCTACTAAACTTGTAGAATCTAACTGACTCTCACTCTTGGGCAAACCCACACTTCGTCTACAGCAGTTGTTCAATATTTACATCTAAGTTTTTTTTTTTTTTTTTTTTTCAGTTTATGACTTTAGCAGCTTCTGCTCTGTGCAAATTTTGGCCATGGCTATTAGATGTAATTGTTTCTTCAGATTTTGCAGTAGTAGTTCATTCTGCAACCTACATTTTTTGATGGGTTTTAAAAAAAAGTCATTGATTTTCAAATTGTCTAGTTTTTTCTTGTCATAAGTATGATAGTGACAGCTACCAGGTTCTTTACATATAGTAGCAGAAACTAAGTCAGAATTATGTCTTCAATAAAAAAAGTTAGTAATTGTATCTACAAACTGAAGTACCAGATAATGTTTTGAAAAACTTTGGAAATGTTTACTATTGTCAACCACTTATAGAAATGAAAGTTATAATATTAAATGTACATATTCTATATGTCATCAAATGTTATATGGTATAATTTTAGTAATAACAATTTTGAAAGTAAATAAAACTGAAAATCCAAAGTTGTTATAGTATCTTTAACAAACAATAAGTACTGCATTAATGTATAGATTTGTAGGTTTTAAGCTACATAAAACCATAAGCTTAGTAACGGTTCTTATGTATATTAAATAGGTAATTATTTTATGTAAAATATGCTCTCACTTTAGATATGTGATTATGATTGAATTTGACATTCTAAATTATTCAAACATTTTAAAAGAAAAAAGAGTAATTTGTTTTATTTAGAATTTTAAACACAAAAAATGTTATATTTAACTAAAATATTGTAGTGAAACAAATAGAAACACTATGGTGATATTTATCTCAAAGTCCTTGCAAGAATGTATGTTTAAAAAGACTGATTTTATAGGCTATAATACAATCACAATAAATATTAATTTTGGCTGAAGTCATACCAAATATTAAAATTTTGACTATTGAAGCTTGCTCAGTTTTTAAATAATTATATTTCTAGGGATGTTAAAATTTACCAAATTTATGGTTCAATTTTTATTGTGATTGTGTTAGTCTATTTTCATGCTGCTGACAAAGACATACTTGAGACTGGGCAATTTACAAAAGGAAGAGATTTATTGGACTTAGAGTTCCACGTGGCTGGGGACGCCTCACAATGATGGTGGAAGGTGAAAGGCACATCTCACATGGTGGCAGACAAGAGAAGAGAGCTGATGTGGGAAAACTCCCCTTTTTAAAACCATAAGATCTCATGAGACTTATTCACTATCACAAGAACAGCACAGGAAAGACCCACCCGTATAATTCAACTACCTCCCATGGACTCCTCCCACAACATACGGGAATTGAAGATGAGATTTGGATGGGGACAAAGCCACACCATATCATTCTGCCCCTAAGCCCTCTCAAATCTCATGTCTTCATATCTCAAAATGAATGATGCCTTCCCAATAGTCCCCTAAAGTCTTAACTCATTTCAACATTACCTCAAAAGTCCACAGTCCAAAGTCTCATCTGAGACAGGGAAATTCCCTTCCACCTATGAGCCTGTAAAATCAAAAACAAGTCAGTTACTTCCTAGATACTATGAGGGTGGAGGCACTGGGTAAATGCAGCTGTTCCAAATGGGAGGAATTGGCCAAAACAAAGGGACTAGAGGTCCCATGCAAGTCTGAAATCCAGCAGGGCAGTCACATCTTAAAGTTCCAAAATGATCTCCTTTGACTCCAGGTCTCACATGCAGGTCTTGCTGATGCAACAGGTGGGTTCCCATGGTCTTAGACAGCTCTGCCCTTGTGGCTTTTCAGGGCACAGCCTCCGTCCTGACTGCCTTTATGGGCTGGCATTGAGTGTCTGTACCTTTTCCAGGCACACAGTCCAAGCTGTGGACTGATCTGCCATTCTGGGGTCTGGAGGATGGTGGCCCTCTTCTCACAGCTCCACTAGGCAGTGCCCAGTAAGGACTCTGTGTTGGGGTTCTGACCCCATATTCCCCTTATGCAAAGATTCTCTATGAGGGCCCCAACCCTGCAGTAAACTTCTTCCTGGGTGTCCAGGAATTTCCATACATCTTCTGAAATCTAGGCAGAGGTTTCCAAACCCCAGCTCTTGACTTCTGTGCACTTGCAGACTCAACATCATGTGGAAGCTGCCAAGGCTTGGGGCTTGACCCCTCTGAAGCCACCAACTGAGCTCTATTTTGGCCCATTTCAGTCATGGCTGGAGCAACTGGAATGCAGGGCTCCAAGTCCCTAGGCTGCACTCAGCATGGGGACCCTAGGGCCGACCCATGAAACCATTTTCTCCTCCTAGACTTCTGGGTCTATAATGGGAGGGGTTGCCTCAAAGGTCTCTGGCATATCCTAGAGACATTTTTCCCATCGTCTTTGTGATTAACATTCAGCTTCTCATTACTTGTGCAAATTTCTGCACCCAGCTTCAATTTCTCCTCAAAAAATGGGATTTTCTTTTTTATTGCATTTTCAGGCTGCAAATTTTCTGAACTTTTATCCTTCACTTATCAAATGGAATGTTTTTAATAGCACACAGTCACCTCTTGAATGCTTTGCTACTTAGAAATTTCTTCTGCCAGATATCCTAAATCATCTCTCTCAAGTTCAAAGTTCCACAAATCCCTAGGGCAGAGGCAAAATGCTGCCAGTCTCTTTTCTAAAGCATAACAAGAGTCACCTTTGCTCCAGTTCCCAACAAGTTTTTTATCTCCATCTAAGACCAACTCAGCCTGAATTTCATTATCCATATGATTATCCGCATTTTGGTCAAGCCATTTCACAAGTCTTTAGGGAGTTCCAAACGTTCCCACACTTTCCTGTTGTCTTCTGAGCCCTACAAACTGTTCCAACCTCTGCTTGTTACCCAGTTTCAAAGTTACTTTCACATTTTCAGATATCTTTTCACCAATGCCCCACTCTACTGGTACCAATTAAATGTATTAGTCCATTTTCATGCTGCTTGATAAAGACATACCCAATACTAGCCTATTTATGGAAGAAAGAGGTTTATTGGACTTAAGTTCCACGAGGCTAAGGAGGACTCATAATGATGGCGGAAGATGAAAGGCACATCTCACTCACATGGCAGAAGACACGAGGAGAGAGCTTGTGCTGGAAAGTTACTTATTTTTAAAACTATCAGATCTCATGAGACTTATTTACTATAATGAGAATAGCACAGAGGAGATCTAACCCTATGATTCAGTTACCTCCTATTGGGTCCCTCCCACAATATGTGGGAATTCAAGAAGAGATTTGGGCAGGGACACAGCTAAGCCATATTAATGATACTCTTACTTTGCTTTCCATTCAGACTTGAAGTAGTGTACCATAATAACACTTACTATAAAATATAAAACATAGCAAAATTTATAATTATTTTGTTATACTTAGTATATTATTAACACAATATAATTTAAACTATATATATATATGAACAAAAAATTCTCACTACATGTCAAATATTAATGATCTTAAAAGCCATTTTAACATTGTGAGTGTTTGGGATTAGTGTTCATATTTCCTGGAATGTGAAAGAATGTCACTGATAACATGAAAAATGTTAAGCTGTATCTTTAAAATTACATTTTAAAGCATTTGAGATTAATTCAATTTGCTATTCCTATCTTCTCTTTTAAATGCTGAGTGAAACAGGTGTTTTACAGAAAATCTGACAAAAGGACTGGGATGCCCAAGGGTTATTTTTAATGAGATAATATTTGCTGATATTGCATGGAGCAAATCTTAGATGGTTCTCTTTTTTAGCTAAGATAATAATAATTACAGAATTTTAAGATAATTATGATATTTAATACTTTATAAGAAACTTTTAATACACTTATTAAGAATATTAAAATTTCTTCTTAGATATAATATTGAGTGGGGTTAAAGTATATCCAATTGCCTGTGATTAAACATGAGTTAGGGAGAAAAAGCTTAGAATCTTTTATAGGCATGAGTATTTGTAAAGCATTTGAAAACCAAATTAGGAAAAAAAATCTCAAATAAATAATTAGCACAGAAGCAATAATAGGCAATAGCAACTAATCAAAATAAATTTCATTTCAGCTAACAATCCATTGTGATTTGTGTTTTCTTTATGAAGAAAAAATTTTAAATGTATTAATTGGTGATATAATTTTACTCATTAGTTGCATGTTCAGGTAGTTAACTTAGGAAATTCACAGATACAAATAATTTTATATTTATACACATGTGAGTATATGTGTGTGTGCATGTCTATATACTCCACCAGTTATTAATTACATTTATTATAGAGGAAATTGATGACAACCTAAATATCTAGTAATTACTTACTAGATAAATTGCACAGCAAGATTGTCTTAGAATTTATTTTCTCACGTATTAAATACTACACTTTTAGATATCTTAACTTCCGCTTAAAAACTTCAATAGCAACAGAATGTTTTATATTGTAAATGATTTATTTACTATTATTCTTTTTATGTTTAAAAAATTATAAATGGTTCTTTTCAGATGCACAGATTAAAATTCCCAGGCTCTACAGTAATTTATTAATAAAAACTGTTAATAGAAGTTGAAACAATAGGAGGCACTAATTCTTTTCTTTACGTTTATTCATAAAATGCATCTGGGAGATATTGATAACCCAGATGTTCTTGCTCTCTCATCTTGGCTTGCATGTGTCTGGCTTTGCTGCTTACTAAACCATCCACCAACTTCCTATGCCCAATAACTCTCAAAAGAACTCAAATGGATATAACAGGTGTTCTTTCTAAAATTCCTCAACTTTCCAATGTTTTGCATGTTAAGGGAATATTTTAAGCCAGATGTTATATATCAATATTTGTTATTTTGTCAGTTTTGTACCCTGAGTATGCTCTTATTGGACTCCGAGTGTATAATAGCTCTCTTAAATGGTTTCACTAGTTTTATGACCCTTTTTCCAGAGAATAAGCAAACCATTTTCAAGGGATTAATGGTAGAACAAAAACACCAACCCAGTTGAAACATTTTTTTATTATTTTAAATTAAAGTGCACTGCTCCCAAAATTTTATTTGCATGTATTGGTATATATATTTAATTATCAAAGATTTTATATACAGTCATGCATCAAGTAATGATGGAGATATGTTCTGAGTAAGGAATCATTAGGTGACTTTGTTGTTGTGTAAACATAATAGTGTGCTTATGTAAACCTAAATGGTATGCTTGGTACATATTTAGGCTATATGGTATAGCCTATTGCTTCCGAGCTACAAACCTGTACAGTATGTTATTTCATTGAATTCTGTAGGCAATTATAACACAATAGTAAGCAGTTGTGTATATAAACATAAAAATGATGCAGTAAAACTATGATGTTTTAATCCTATGGGACAACTGTTGTATATGTGGTTTGAAATATTGTTATGTGGTACATGACTGTAAATATAGAAAGAAACACATCTATATGTGAACATACACACGTACATGTATACGATATGTATTTTTGTGATTTATTTAGTCTTTCAATTATCATTCAACTTTGAGATAAATACAACACTGTTAATTGTTGTACTGTTTTAATATATTGTGAAATATACAATTTATATTATAAATTTATTTTAGCAGTGCAATAGTTAATTTTGTGTGTAAACTTATATAGGATATGGAGTGCCTAGACCTTTGGTCAAACATCCTGGCTGTGTCGTCAGGGGTATTTTTTGATGAGATTAACATTTAAATCAATAGACTGAATAAAGCAGGTTGCCCTTCCTAAAGAGAGTGGGCCTCATCGAATCAGTTGAAGGTCTGAATGGGCTAAAAGACTGATCTTACCCCAAGTGAGAAAGAATTCTTCCTGCCTCACTGCCTTCAAGCTGCAACATTAGCTTTTTTCTTGCCTTTGGACTGAAACTGAAGCCGTGAACATTCCTGGCTATTAAGCCAACCAGCCTTCAGACTCGAAGTATGCCATTGGCTTTTCTAGTTTGCAGGCCTTTGGACCCAGACAGTAGCCACATCATCAACTTTTCTGGGTCTCTAGCTTGCCAACTCATCCCACAGATATTGAGACTTGCCAGTCTCATAATCATGTGAGCTAATTTCTTATAATAAATGTCTTTATATAGATATATACACACACTCATTGGTTTTGTTTCACTGTAGAACCCTGGCTAATACACCAAAAAAACCATATCCTTAAGTTATGAAATTTGTTATTATATTCATTTTTTTAGTAAACATAAAATATTTTCAATTTTCAAATAAAAATATTCTCATTAAAATGTTAACTGTTACACTTTTATTATAAAATAAAAACTAATTTTAACCTCATTATAGCACTTCAAAATTTTAATCTTACAATATGTTTATCTCTTCATTTAATGAGCTCTTGTGCTAATTCCTTTAGAAAGTATTATAGTTTTTTTCACATAGTTACTTGTATTTCCAACTATATATATTTCTAGGTAATTTATTTGCTGTTACTAGAATATTTTCTCTTATCTCTTTCTTTTAAGTAAATAAATCTTTAAAAATTCAGCTAAACTGCCAAAGCCTTTTTCTTTTTTTTTATTTAGATAATTAAAAAAACCTTTCTTTTTCTTTCTTTTTTTTTTTTTTTTTTTTTTTTTTT
>NW_016827036.1:258264-269572 GCF_001698545.2 Rhinopithecus bieti | reverse complement strand
TTTTTTTTGAGATAGGCTCTCACTCTGTCACCTTGACTGGAATGCAGTGGTACAATCTAGACTCACAGCAACCTCTGCCTCCTGGGCTCAAGCAATCCATCCACTTTAGTCTCCTGAGTAGCTGGGACTACAGGCATGTGCCACCATGCCTGGCTAATTTTTGTATTTTTTCCTAGAGACAGGATGTCACTATGTTGGCCGGGCTGGTCTCAAACTCCTGGGCTCAAGTGATCCACCATGCCCAGCGAACTTTTCTCCTTTAACTTTTCTTTTTCTAGCGATGAACACTATCCTAAGTTGAAGTGGGTCATTTGCATATAATATTCAGTAATTAACAAAAATTGGCAATAATATTGCTTACAAATGTCAAATATTAGCGATTTCATTTGTCTCAGTCTTGACAGGTGTAAGCCATTATTTTGAGGTCTTTATTTTTTATTATTTAAATTTTCTATTTTTTATTTTTAAACTTTCATTTTAGGTTTGGGGATACATGTACAGGTTTGTGATATGAATAAATTGCAGGTCATGGAGGTTCGGTTTACAGATTATTTCATCATCCAAGGTAATAAACATAGTACCTGATAGTTAGCTTTTCAATCCTCACTCTCCTCCCATCCTCCACTCTCAAGTAGGCTCCAGTGTCTATTGTACCCTTCCTTGTGCTTGTGTACTCAATGTTTCACTCCTCTTATATGTGAGAGCATGCAGTATTTGGTTTTCTATTTCTTTGTTAATTTGCTTATGATAATGTACTCCAACTGCATCCATTTTGCTCCAAGGGATATGATCCCATTCATTTTTTATGGCTACATTGTATTCCATGGTGTATGTACAACATTTTCTTTATCCAGCCCACCATTCATGGGCATTTAGGTTGATTCCATGTCTTTGCTATTGTGAATAGTGCTGAAATGAACATATACATATGTGTGTATTTATGGCAAAAATATTTCTATTTATTGAGTGTATACCAGGTAATGGGATTTCTTGGTCAAATGGTTGTTTTGTTTTAAGTTCTTTGAGAAACTCCAAACTGCTTCCCAAAGTGCCTTAACTAATTTCCGTTCCTACCAGCAATGCATAAGCATTCTTTTTCCCCACAACCTCACCTGCATCTATTATTTTTCAACTTTTTAATATTAGCCATTTAGACTGGTGTGAAATAGTACCTACTTGTGGTTTTCTATTTGCATCTCTCTAATGATCAGTGATGTTAAGCATTTTTTTGTATATTTCTTTGCCATGTGCATTTATTCTTTTGACAAGGGTCTGTTCATATCGTTTGGTCATTTTTTAATAGGATTGTATGATTATTCAATTGCTGATTTGATTAAGTTCCTCATAGATTCTGGATATTAGATTTTTGTTGGATACATAGTTTGAAAATATGTTTTCTCATTCTGTAGGTTTTCTGTTTACTCAAGTGATAGCTTCATTAAGCGTTTTAGTTTTTTTGTTTTTTTTTTTGTTTTTTTATTTTGGAAGGGGACGAGGTCTGGCTCTGTCACCCAGGCTGGAATGCAGTGGTGTGATGTCAGCTCACTGCAAGCTCGCCTCCCGGGTTCTCGCAGTTCTCCTGCCTCAGCCTCCAAAGTAGCCTCCAAACTATAGATGCCTACCACCATGCCTGGCTAATTTTTTGTATTTTTAGTAGAGACAGGGTTTCACCGTGTTAGCCAGGATGGTCTCAACATCCTGACCTCGTGATCTACCTGCCTTGGCCTCCCAAAGTGCTGGGATTACAGGCTTGAGCCACCGCGCCCAGCCAGCCTTTTAGTTTAATTGGGTTCCAGTTGTCAATTTTTGCTTGTGTTGCAATTACGTTTGGCACTTTCATCATGAAATCTTTGCCAGGGCCAATGTCCAGAATTGTATTTCCCAGGTTTTAGCACTAGTCCATTCTCAACATTGCTATAAAGAACTACCTGTGACAGGGTAATTTATTTAAATAAAAACAGTTTTATTTGACTCACAGTTTCACAGACTACAGGAAGCATGGCTAGGGAGGCTTCAGAAAACTTAAAATCATGGTGGAAGGCAAAGGGGAAGCAGGCATGTCTTACAAGGCCAGAGAAGGAGAAAGAGTGAAATGAGAGGTATTAAGCACTTTCTTTTTTTTTTGTTTTTTTGAGACAGAGTCTTGCTCTGTGCCCAGGCTGCACTTGCAGTGGCGGGATCTTAGCTCACTGCAAGCTCCGCTTCCCCGTTAAGCCATTCTTCCTGCCCTCAGCCTCCTGAGTAGCTTGGGGCACTACCAGGCCGCCGGCCACCACCCCCGGGCTAGTTTTGTATTTTTTTTTTTTTTTTTTTTTTTTTTTGCAGATGTGCAGACTTGCTCTGTTGCCCAGGCTGGGAGTGCAGTGGCCACGTCTCCACTCACTGCGAATCTCCACTTCCTGGGTTCACACCATTCTCCTGCCTCAAGCCCTCCGCCTCCCGTGTAGCTGGGACTACAGGCGCCCGCCACCGTGCCGGCTCATTTTTTTTAAAATGTATTTTTAGTAGAGATGGGGTTTCACTGTGTTAGCCAGGATGGTCTTGATCTCCTGACCTCGTGATCCGCCCGTCTCAGCCTCCCAAGCGTATATTTTTTTTTAAGTAGAGACGGGGTTTCACCGTGTTAGCCAGGATGGTCTGGATCTCCTGACCTCGTGATCTGCCCGTCTCGGCCTCCCAAAGTGCTGGGATTACAGGTTTGAGTGTTAAATACTTTCAAGGAACCAGATCTCATGAGAACTCACTCATTATCATGAGCGCAAAGGTAAAATCCACCCCTACGATCCAAACACCTCCCACCAAGTCCCTCCTCCAACACTTGGGATTACAATTCAACATGAGATTTGGGCAGGGACATAAAACCAAACCATGTTAGTTCACTTGTAGGGTTTTTATAGTTTTACATTTTACATTTAAGTCTTTAATCCATCTTGGCTTGATTTTTTTATATGGTGAAAGGAAGGGGTTCAGTTTCAATCTTTTGCATATGACTATCCAGTTATCTTGCCACCATTTATTGGATAGTGAGTCCTTTCCCCGTTGCTTGTTTTTGCCAACTTTGTTGCAGATCAGATGGTTGTAGGTATATGGCTCTATTTCTGGGTTCTCTATTCTGTTTCATTGGTCTGTGCCTGTTTTTATACCAGTCTGTCCTGTTTTGGTTACTGTAGCCTTGTAGTATAGTTTATAGTCAATAATGTGATGCCTTCAGCTTTGTTGCTTTTGCTTCAAATTACTTTTGCTATTTAGACTCCTTTTAGCTTCCATAGACATTTTAGAATAGTTTTTCCTAACTCTATAAAAAATGCCCTTGGTAGCTTGAAAGAAATAACATTTAATCTTTAAATTGCTTTGTGCAGTATGGACATTGTAATCATGTAGATTATTTCCATCCATGAGCAGGAAATGTTTTTCCATTTGTTTGTGTCATCTCTGATTTATTTCTTCACTGTTTTCTGTTTTATAATTATCACTGTAGACATCTTTCACTTCCTTGGTTAGCTGTGTTCCTAGGTATTTGTGTGTGTTTGTGTGTATGTGTGTGTGTGTGTGTGTGTGCCATGAATAGGATAATATTATTGATTTTGCTCTCAGTTTGAACTTTGTTGGTATATAGAAATGCTACCAATTTTTGCACATTGATTTTGTATTCTAAAACTTTGCTGAAGTTATTTATTAGATCTAGGAGATTTGGGGTATAGACTATGGGATTTCCTAGGTATGAAATCGTAGTGTCTGTCAAGACAAGTAGTTTGACTTATTCTCTGCTTATTTGGATAACTTTAATTTCTTTTTCTTGCATGATTGCTGTGGTTGGGACTTCAAGTAATACCCTTCCAGTACTTGAATAGGAGTTGTAAGAGTCAGCATCCTTGTCTTATTCCAATTCTCAGGGGGAATGGTTGAAGCTTTTGCCTGTTCTGTATGATGTTGGTTATAGGTGTGAGATAGATGGCTCTTATTAGTTTAACTTATGTTGGTTTGATGTTAACTTGTTGATAATTTTTTAACATCAAGGGATGTCACATTTTATCATCTATTGAGATGTTCGTGTGATTTTTGTTAGTCCTCTTTATGTGATAAATCACATTTGTTGATTAGCATATGATGAGCCAACCCTGCATCTCAGGAAGAAACCTTATGTGAGTATAGTGGATTAGATTTTGATCTGCTGATAAATTTGATTTGCTTGTATTTTGTGAGAATTTTTGCACTTATGTTTATCATCAATATTGTTAGACTGCACTCTTGAAGACAGAGTAAGTTGGGTCCTGTTTCTTTTGAAGTTTTATTTTTTATTTTTGTTATGTCTCTTCCAGGCCTGGCATCAGAGTAATGCTGGCTTCCTATAATGAGTTAGAGAGTAGTGCCTCTTCCTCAATTTTTGGGAATAATTTCAGGAAGATTAGTACTAACTCTTCTTTGTACACCTGGTAGAATTCAGCTGTGAATGCATCTGGTCTTGGGCTATTTTTTATAAGTAGGATTTTTTTTTTTAACTAATTCAATTTTGAATCTCATTATTGATCTATTCATGAATTCAATTTCTTCATGGTTCAGTCTTGAAAAGTAGTACATTTTTAGGAATTTATCTATTTCTTCAAATTTTTTTAATTTGTGTGAATAGAAATGTTTACAGTAGTTGCTGAGAGTTTTTTCTTTTTTTTTCCTGTGGGATCGGTGGTAATGTTCCCTTTGTCATTTCTGATTATTATTATTTGGATTCCTTCTCTTTTTTATTAATCTAGGTAGTGCTCTATCAATCTTACATATTATTTTCAAGAAACAGCTTTTGATTTCATTCACATTTTGTATGATTTTTCATGTTTCCTTTTCAAGCAGTTCAACTCCAATATTGATTATATCTTTTCTTCTGCTAGCTTTTGAGTCAGTTTGCTCTTGTTTTTCTAGTACATCTAGGTGTGATGCTACCTTGTTAATTTCAGATCTTTCTTTTTGATGTGGGTGTTTAGCACTATAAACTTTCCTCTCAATACTGATTTCACTGTGTTCCAAAGATTCTGGTTATGTTGTATCTTTGTTTTAATTCATTTCAAATAATTTCTTGATTTCTGCCTTAATTTTATTGTTTACCCAAAAGTCATTCAGAAGCAGTGTTTTTAAAAAATTATCATGTAATCATATGGTTTTGAGAGACCTTAGTGTTGATTTATATTTTCTTTGTATGTAGTCTAAGAGAGTGGTTTGTATAATTTCATTTTTTGAATTTGTTGGGAATTGCTTTATTCCTGATCATCTGCTCAATTTTAGAGTATTTGCCATATGCAGATGAGAAGAATGTATATTGTGTTGCAGTAGGGTGGAGTATTCTCTAGATGTCCATTAGGTCCATTTGATCAAGTGTCAAATTCTTGAATGTTCCCAAGTCCTAAATGTCACTGTTTTCTTCCTCGATGATCTGTCCAATAATGTCAGTGGGATGCTGAAGTTTCTCACTGTTATTGTGTGGTCATCTAAGTCTCTTCTCAGGTCTTGAAGAATTTGTTTTATGAATCTGGATGCTTCAGTGTTCAGTGCATGTATATTTAGGATAGTTAAGTCCTTTTGCATCAAACCCTTTGTCATTATGTAATACCCATCTTTGTCTTCTTTGACCGTTATTGATTTAAAGTCTGTTTCATCTTAAATTAGAACAGCAACACCTGCTATAGTTTGTTTTCTCTATGGTTGACAGATTTTTCTCTATTACATTACTTTGAGTCTATGGGTGTCATGACACATAAGATTGGTCTCTTCAAGACAGCATGTAGTTGGGTGTTGTTTCTGTATCCACCTTGCCACTCTGTGACTTTTATGTGTAGTGTTCAGTCCATTTACATTCAAGGTTAATATTGATATGTGTGGATTTGATTCTGTTATCATGTTGCTAGCTGATTGTTATGCAGACTTGATTGTATAGTTATTTTATAGTGTCAATGGTCTGTGTACTTAAGTGTGTTTTTGTGGTAGCTGGTAATAGGCTTATTGTTTTCTTGTTTAGTCTCTTAAGGGCTTCTCGTAATGCAAGTCTGTTGATAATAAATTACCATAGCATTTGTTGGTCTGAAAAGGATCTTATTTCTCCTGTGCTTATGAAGTTTAATTTGGCTCAAATATAAAATTCTTGATTGAAATTTCTTTCCTTTATTGATACTGGATATAGTCCCCCAATCTCTTCTGGCTGATAAGATTTCTGCTGAAAGTTTCACTGTTAGTCTGATGGAGGTTCCCTTTGTAGGTAGTCTGCCCCTTCTCTCTAACTTCCTTTAATATTTTTTTCAATCACATTGACTTTGGGGAATCTGATGACAATGTGTCTGAAGATGGTCACTTTGTATAGTGTCTTCTAGGGGTTCTTTAGATTTCTTGAAGTTGCATGTCAATCTCTCTAGCAAGATTGGAAAAATTTTCTTGGACAATATTCTCAATTATATTTTCCAAGCTGCTTGCTGTCTCACCTTCTCAAGGATGCCAATGAGTTGTAGGTTTTGTTTCTTTACAAAATCCAATATTTTCTCAGAGGTTTTGTTTATTCTTTTATATTCTTTTTTCTTTCTTTTTTTTTTCTGACAGAGTTGATTTAAAGACCCAGTCTTCAAGCTCTGAGATTCTTTTGTTAGCTTGGTCTATTTTACCATTAATACTTCTGATTATAGTATGAAATTCTTGTAGTAAATTTTTCAGCTCTGCCAGATCTGTTTCATTCTTTCTTAAGTGGCTATGTCATCTTTTGGTTCTTATACCATTTTATTAGATTCTTTAAATTCCTTGGATTGGGTTTTGACTTTTTCCTGAATCCTGATTACACTTATTCCTATCCTGATTCTGAATTCTCTGTCTGTCATTTCAGCCATTTCAAGCTGGTTAAGAACCATTGCTGGAGAACTAGTGCAATCATTTAGAGATAAGAAGACACTCTGGTTTTTGTTTGTTTATTTTGTTTTGTATTGTTTTGTTTTTCCAGAGTCCTTGGACTGGTTCTTTCTCATCCGTTTGGGTTGACGGACTTTTAATCTTTGAAGTTGCTGCCCTTTGGATGAGATTTTTTGTTTTCATATTATTTGATGTCTTTGATGCTTTAACTGTGGTATAAGTCAATTTCCATTGACTGACTTCATTCCTGGAATATTTCAGGGGGCCAAGACTCAGCTTAGCACTCCTGTGTGCATGCTCTAACCTGGGGAGCTGATACCCGTATCACAGCTTTGTTCTCTCGCCCTTCAGTGTTAAGCACCTGCTGTGTCATTGAGGCTGAGGTGTTCCCAGTCACTGACAGTAACATTTTGAAGGGGTGTGTCAGCTGAAGCACTTCACTGGGGCAGTAGCAATGGTTCTTTGCTTGCTTGCCTGTAGTGGTGGCAGTATAACAGGGTGCAGGCGTGCTGGCATGGGGCCATCTGCAGGGGCAAGGGCTGTGACATTCGTATGCATGTATCAGCTAGCAGGACCAGTGGCACAGTGAGGTGCACATGTGCACTGGCAGGAGTATGGAACTGAGGTCAACCCTCACACACACACTGGAAAAACAGTGCAGGGGGGATTTGCAGTGGAGGAAGGTCACAGGTGGTTTAGTGCATGTCAAGGGAGGGGGGGATCTGTCTGCTGAAATTATCTGAAGATTAGACCCCAGTCCACTGGTGAAGAATCTATGGTGGCAACCACCAAGAAGCACCTTGGCTGGGCATCCAAGAATGTGTGGCAAGTGAGTGTGACCAGGCAGAGACCTTGGGAAAGGCCAGTTGTCATGGAGGCACTTATATCAGACTGTTCCCTTTCCATGTGCAAGACCACTTTGCTCTGTTAATATCTGACAGTAAACAAAGGCCAAACATATCTAGAGGAGTGTGGTGGTCCTTGGGAGATGAGCATTCCTAACCATGCTCCACTGCAGCTGTTCCTGTGCCAAACCCACTGTACTCCACACAGGTTGGAATCCCGTCCTTGCCACCTCTCCAAACAGCTGTCTTCAAACAGCACTCTTTGTCAGCTCAAATGTCTGTGGGGGTCATGGTCTGTGGCAAGAGTGGGACACTCATTGCTATTTAACTCACCCCTTCCCCAGGAGCCGCTAGGGGACAGGAATGAGTTCTGGTGCTCAGCAGCCAAGTGCAGGGTTCTCAGCTTTCTCCCTCTTCATCCTAGGATATGTATCCTCCCTCCACCCACTCTCAATGCCTTCCTTCCAAAGATCTGCTTGGAGTATGCCAGTCTTCTTGATAATGTGAGCTCTTGGTGGGAGATTCTCTTCCTAGGTGTGTCTAGTTGGCCATCTTGGCTCCCTGTCTGATGTTTTTACATGTATGAAGAGGTTATCTGATAATAAGCTATCCTTTGAAATTATCTCTTAAAACATATTATGAGATTTTCATATATAGATATGTGGAAATATATTCCATTCACTTGAATATCTTTGTTGTATTTCATTATGTGAATAAATCAATCTTTATTATGCATTTCTTGACTAAAGCACTGTTAGGTCATTTGGCCATCTTTTAGCTCTATAATAATGTAATAAGCATGATTCTTTATGTTGCTGTAAAGAATCCAAACACAAAATTTCCTTATGGAAGAGTACTTTAAAATGGATGGCAGCATTATGGTACCTAATTCTCAATGCCATCAGGTAGTTCTACATTACTCTAAAAAAATTGTACTCATAATTACTATTGCATTGGTAATATATAACTCTTCATTGTTCCCTAACCAAAACTTAACATTAAATAATATTAATTTTTACATGTTAATAGGTATAAAATTTCAGTTCAATGATTTTGTTTTAATTTATATAGTCTCTTGATTATCTGTAACACTGGGTACATTTTGCTGTTTATTGGCCATCTAACATTTTTTTTGAATTGTCAATATATATCTCAGCCTATTCTTCTACTGGCTTATGTTTCTCTTACTAATAACTATTTCTTCATATATACCATTATAGTAATTTGATTATATGTATAACTATATGTATTATATATGTCTATATATGCACACATACATATTTAAATATTATCACCTATTATGTAATTTTTAAAATATGACTGGTCCTTTGGTATAGATTTATCTTTCAATATAGTCAAATTTATCTAACTTTATTCATCTGTGTGCTTTATGCATATTTAAGAAATCTTATCTTGGATATCATAAAGAATATTCTAAATAATCTAGAGATTTGCTTTTTTATTTTTAAGTCTTAATCATTTTGAAGATAATTATAGTAAGATACAATGTAGGTATTTAAGTATATCCTATTATTACATATGCATAGCCAATTATACTGGCATCATTAATTAAACAGACCAATTTTAACTCACCTATGTTTAATAATACTCTGGATGGTATTAGTTGGTTAAGGCGTATACTTACAGGATGAAAAAGGATATGAGACAAAGCTCAGGAGAATTTCAAAAGAAAAACTACTTCCAAACCAACAAATTTCTTGTTCTCTATTTAGAAGGAGGCAGTTTTTGAAAAGTCACTTGCCCTTATCTCCAGTTTGAAAATAATCTCTCTTTTCACTCTTGTCTCACCAACCGACAGCAAATTAAGCTTGTGGTGAAACATTTGGAAATGGCTTCTTTGTACATAACCAGGAACATATAAGACAACATTGAGTGTTTCAAGTCAATGAAGAGCCGTAAGAAGCCCAACAGCCAGTAAGAAGGTTGAGATTTCTGTGAGTTTGAGGTAAAGTCTTCTAAATGATGGTTAAACCTAGGCAATAGGGATCATTTAGTCCTTTCAGGAGAAGGACTCATAAATACTTGCTTTTTATCCTTTTCTTTTTTTTTTTTTTTGTTCCCCATAGATGAAAACAAAGGTTACAAATGCCCAGGAAATTTGGTATACAAAGATAGAAACAGAATAAGTTCCAGATTTTGCACAAAAAAGGCTGTCTACCAAGTGATCATGTTATATTGTAAATGGGCAAAAATACATTTGTATTGTTTTAAGCCAATAAAGTTTGGAAATGTCATTACCCTAATTTATGCATCTTCCAAGCTTGGAAAACCTTACATAAGTCAGCCAAGAAAAATTGCAAGCCATATATTGGGAGTCATTCAGTTTAGTAAAGGAGAAAAACCTGAGAGCTGGCACCTATTAAAATGGACTTAATGGCGGTAATAGATAAGAACCTTTGGTAGTTAAAGGGTACAAATTTTGGTTATACAAGATGAATAAGCCCTAGAGATCTACTGTACAACATAGTGCCTATATTTAAAAATATCATACTATATACTTAAACATTTGCTGAGTGGATAGATCTTATCTTTTGCTTGGTTTACAAATAATGATAATAAATAAGAAGGCAAAAGGAAATTTTTGGAGCTGATGAATAAGTTTATGGCATATTAGGCTGATGGCTTCACTGGTATACACTTATCTCAAAACCCATCAAATTGTATACATTAAATATGTACAGGCTTTTATATGTAAATCATATCTCAATGAAGTGGTTTGTTAAAAAGAACATTGGAAAAGAATTAAGATGCTTAATGAAATCACAGGAAAATTTTAATATTTGCAGAACTGAAGAAGTATAATTTCCAAGTTTAAATATTTTTAAGAAAAACACAACTTAAAGCAAGAAAGGTCATTGATGGAATTGCATCGTTGTTCTGAAAGAGCATAAGAATGAAAAACTTGACATAATAAAGACAATATAAGGAAAATATAGGTCAAATTACTTGATAATGCAAATAATAAGAATGCCAGGTCAACAGAGTAACAACAGTCATTTAAATGCTTATATTTTATTAAAGGTCAGCAGTTATTAAGATACATTACTATTTTATTTACCTCTCAAATATAAGAAAGTACTGGAACAGCTCCAGTCTCCAACTCCCAGCGTGAGCGACACAGAAGACCAGTGATTTCTGCATTTTCAACTGAGATACTGGGGTCAACTAACTAGGGAGTGCCGGACAATTGGTGCTGCTCAGCTGCTGCAGCCTGACCAGCGAGAGCTGAAGCAGGGTGAGGCATCACCTCACCTGGGAAGCGCAAGAGGGAAGGGAATCCCTTTTCCTAGCCAGGGGAACTGAGACACACAACACCTGGAAAACCGGGTAACTCCCACCCCAATACTAGGCTTTAAGCAAACGGGCACACCAGGAGAATATATCCCACACCTGGCCAGGAGGGTCCCATGCCCACGGAGCCTCCCTCATTGCTAACACAGCAGTCTGCGGCGATCTAACCACAAGGCAGCAGCGAGGCTGGGGGAGGGGCGCCTGCCATTGCTGAGGCTTAAGTAGGTAAACAAAGCCGATGGGAAGCTCGAACTGGGTGGAGCTCACAGCAGCTCAAG
>NW_016827036.1:251191-253356 GCF_001698545.2 Rhinopithecus bieti | reverse complement strand
ACTCATAGGTGGGAACTGAACAATGAGATCACTTGGTCTCGGGAAGGGTAACATCACACGCTGGGGCCTATCATGGGGATGGGGGAGGGGGGAGGGATTACATTGGGGAGTTATACTTGATATAAATGATGAATTGATGGGTGCTGACGAGTTGATGGGTGCAGCACACCAACATGGCACAAGTATACATATGTAACAAACCTGCACGTTATGCACATGTACCCTAGAACTTAAAGTATAATAAAAAAATAAAATAAATAAATAAATAAAAAGAAAGTACTAATTCGCAGGTATAAGTAAAGTATTTGGTATAATAATGCAGGGATTCAAACTAAACTTCCATCTTTTCCTATCTGCATGATAATTTTTGTAGCAAAGTGTTTCCTCTGTGAAATATGAATAGTAATATAATCTCCATTATAGGAAGGTATAAGGCTTAAATGAAATAATGTGTTTATAAAGTATTTAATTCAATAGTCTTGGAAATAATATGCATCCAAAAATCTTATTACTGTTGTTATACACATCCACACGTGTGTACACAAATGTGTGTATGTATATATATTCTTTATATATATAAGTCCTTCATACATATTTATATATAATATTTAAATTGTTTACATATATTCTTAATATGTATACTATATATATATTCTTTATGTTACATATAACTTAAATCAAGGAAATCTACCTATGAACAAGTATACTTTCAGCCCAAAAGATCACACTTCCCGGAAGCCTTAGGGGAATGGAATAACATTGATGAGTTAAAATAACTAAAATACAAGAGTGCTTAAACATGGATAAGATATTGTCTTTGTGTGTGGATCTTAAAAGCACATTCTCAGACATGCCATCATTCAGAAAATGTATCATACATGTGCTTTATTTGAGAAACATAGTTGAGATATAACTCTCTGGCGTTCAATTTCAACTGCCTTGCTCCTCTTTCCAAACATCATCCTGGCAAAAAAACAAACAGGAAGGAAACAAACAAATGCAAATTTCTATTCATAGATTAGAAATCTATGAATCTATCTATTCATGGATTTTTTTAACATAGTCTTCAACTATACTCACATTTTAAACACATCACCACTAATCTCAAATTATTCAGTATTGCATCATCAGTAAACTATATTTTCCTTGACATCTTTTATTCTCACTCTCCTAGATGGGATATTTTGTATTCTGCATTTGTTTCTTCATAATTTATTCTCTACTCACCAGAGTGATATTTTTATTTTGTAAATATTAAAGAAAGATTAGAGACAGTCAGACAATGCCACTGTTTAAAATTCTGGACAATTTCATGAGATCATCAGTGAAATCCCAAAGCCTGGCAATGACCTGCAAAAGCTGACCACTCTCCTGATTCTTCAAAAAGTGCCAACTACACTGGCCTCCATGCTGCTTCCTGATTGTTCCACCATAGTGGACATTTAGATGATATCCATTATATTTTAGCAGCCTTCTTTTCCTTCTTCCCAACTCTTCACCCAGGTGACTCCATTTCTAGCTTCTGTTTAAATGTCTTCTCAGCAACCTATCTAAAATGTATCTCATCTACCAATTGCACTAATCACTTTCTACTCTTTACTCTGTTTTTTTTTTTTCTTTTGAAGTTTTAAAAGTTTTTATTGAGCTGCCCAGAAAAAAGTCTATTTGAACATAATATGCTGACATGGTGCATGCTGTTTTACATTTCGGAGTTTCACAATAATAAAAATTGTCCTTTTATCCATTAAATATAACATCTTTACACGGGAGAGCTCTGATATGAAGACCTTTAGAAATCTGAAGAGTTTAATGGGTACTTAGATGTTTGTTATTCCTGATTGCTGTGCTGTTGTTAGGCATCATAATTATGAGAATTTCATTGTCTCATGTCATTTTATCACTTTTTAAATTTATTTGTGTTTTAGTGTGGTACACTAATCATAAGTCCAAAACAATTAAAATATGAAAAACCTTCACAATTCAGACATAGTATTTGGGTTTTGTTTGTATCCAGTATCTGTTAACTTCTCACTAGGTAGTAGAAAGTACAGTGACTTTTCTAAGTTAGGTAGCCAGTCTTTGCCTGACTTATTTTGGGCTTTGTTTTTTATCTAAATTTTGTACATTTTTGCTTTCATTCTTTTTAAAGGGCTTTGTTTTTTATC
>NW_016827036.1:220939-247372 GCF_001698545.2 Rhinopithecus bieti | reverse complement strand
AGCTTATTTGACATCAAATAAAAATAAGCCATGAAGAAACACTCTAGGCAGCCATTCCTGGATTATAAAAGTAACTAAGTTTATTCACTATTATGCTGACTTATTCTTGAAATTTCCATTTCTTATACCTGCAGTGCTTTTGTGTTTTATTTCTGCCCTGGCTGGAGATGCTAAATTTTCTATGTTTCTACGGTCACTTAATACTTGAAAAATTAGAGGCATCTTAACGATTACTGAGAACCCATATACTCTAGACAAAATTTGTTATTTTTGGCATTTCTGCCGATTGGTTTACTAGTCATTTAACATTTCTAATTCTGAGATAGCTTCTGAGTTACATATACAATTCTAATATAAGTGGCAGCCAAGTTAACACCTACTGGAAGTTCCTAATTTCTTTTCTCAAAGGAGATATGTTCTTAAAATCAACTGTTAATGTGTAGCAAATTGAAAATTTTCCTGCCAAGTTTGATGAATTTCAGGGATACCTAAGTGATCAAATGGTAAAACTCTGAATAAACAGTCCCTTAGAGACAAGTTTAGAGAAGTTAACTGACTAGTACTCACATTCTTCTCACTTGTGATTTTGTACATGATTATATGTGTACAGGGAGAAATTACAGATATGTGTGTTTATGTATATGCATGTGTGTATATGTGTGTGAACATGAGTGTAAACACTATAGATGTTCATATTTATTAAAATATCATATTATGTTTTGGTTTTGTTTAATGGTAAAAGAAGAACTGAACAAAAAAATTTCTGAAACAGGTAATTGTTTTTTGCCACATGTGATGTTGGTTTCTTGAATCCCTCTATAAGGCAAAGAGAAAAAACTAGAGAACTACCAAAGTTATTTCCCTGATTTCAAACTATCTTTTATTTAAAATGTGGAAATGAATGTCATATTATGACCTGAGATAATCTCTTTAATTTTCTATATTCTTTCCCATTTTATCCCCAAACTTGTAATTTATTATTTACATATTCTTGTGGTTTATATAATTTTCATTTTGTGACTTAATAATCATTTCTAACAGTCTGCCACACTTGTAGAGGCAAGTTCAATGTTCACTCTTCAAGTATTTTTTTTTTAAATAGAGCTTTCCTTATTATTTATAACAGAGCTCAGATAGACCATTAGAGCTCATTTCCATGGCTGATAGAACACAAATTTTTAATCTTGCCAATTACAAATAGATTAACATTTTTAGTTTTCATTAAACTTCCTTCTGTACCATTCAAAAGGGATTTCTCTGTTTTTTTTCCAGCTCAAGATAATGACTGGATGTAGTGAGAAGTTTATAGTCTCATAGTAGCATCTGAATTGGTCTCTGGTTTGCTGTCTATCCTACAGACCTTCACTGATATTACTGGTCGAGTCTTGTTTAAGGTTACCTGCTGGGTACTTTTATACCAAATTCTTGTCTTGATTTCAAATCTATTATTCTCCCCTCTTTTTCATAGTGAGACACCTTGAATACTCAGCTGTATTCTCTGCAGAATATTAGATGATTTTTTAGTGGGTGCATTCTGAACTAGGCACTTAGAGGAAATTAATAACAAAAACATTGACGTTTATTATTATGTGCTACGAAGACAGTAATTCAACCTGAGTTGTTTCTGTTTGGAAATGCTAAAAATTTCATGGTATATTCCCATTGTGAGTTTATTTAATTTTAAAGAAATAACAGACACTAGAGAGAGATCATATTAGTAAAAAAATTTTACATTCTATTTGGTAAATTAGAAAATAGACAAACATACCAACAAACAGAAACATACACATTTTTATATAGGCTTATACAAGTTTATACGCGCAAGGACAAAGTTGTCTAAAAATACACTCTCTTAGAACAATGGAATATATGACAATGCAATGATACTTTATATATCTGTATTAGGTAGCTTTGTACACAAAGCATATATTGCTTTTATAATATAAAGATGAACATTTAAAATGTAAAATATTTTAAAATACACATATGTATAATTTGTTTATCAACCAATCTAGGCTGGTAGCATTGAATCAGAGAGAAACCTTATACATGCTCACCAATGTTGTTTCTTCTCAGACCTTGAGACCCACATGTATTTTGCAGCTTTTTAAAAAATACAGGTATAACTTGTTCTATTGCACTTCACATTATTGCACTTCACAGATGTTATGCTTTTTACAGATTAATGATTTGTAGCAACTCTGTGTAGAGCAAGTCTATTGGCACCATTTTTCCAGCAGAATGTGCTCACTTCATGCCTTTGTGTCACATTTTGTAATTCTCACAATATTTCAAACTTTTTCATAATTATTAGATTTGTTATGATGGTTTGTGATTTTTGATGTTACTATTGTAATTGTTTTGGAATACCACAAACCACATCCAGGTAAGACAGCAAAATTAATTGATAACTGTTAGGTGTGTTCTTACTGTTCTGTAGACTAACTGTTCCCAATCTCTCTCCTTCTCCTCAGGCCATCCTATGCCCTGAGACACAGTATTGAAATTAGGTCAATCAATAGCCCTACAGTAGAATCTAAGTCTTCAAGTAAAATAAAGAGTCACTTTAAATCAAAATATATAAATGGTCAAGTTTACTGAAGAAGGCATGTCAAAGCCGAGGTAGAACAAAAGCTAGGTCTCCTGTGTCAGTTAGCCAAGCAAGAAATGTTCTTGATACAAACTAAAGTGCTACTTCATGAACATACAAATAAGATAAAAGCAAAACAGCCTTCTTCCTAATAAGGAGAAAGCTTTAGTTGTATGGATATATGATGAAGCCAGCCACAACCTTCCCTTAAGGCAAATCCCAGTCCATAAAGGATTCTAACTCAACTCTATGAAGGCTAAGAGAAGTTAGAAAGCTGGAGAAGAAAATTTTGAAGCTAGTGGAGGCTGGTTCATGAAGCTTAAGGATACAAGCCATTTTCGTAACATAAAAGTAAAAGTTGATGCAGCAAGTGCTGATATAGAAGCTGCTGCAAGTTATCTAGAAGATCTAGTTCAGTTAATGAATGATGGTGGCTCTACTAAATGACAGATTTTCAATGGAGACAAAACAGCTTTCTGTTGAAAGATGATTCCATCTAGGACATTCATAGTTAGAGAGAAGTTAATACCTGGCTTGAAAGTTTCAAAAGAAAGTCTGACTTCACCCAGGCTAATGCAGCTAGTGACTTTAAGATGAAGCCAATACCCATTTACTATTTTGAAAATCCTACATCTCTTAAGAATTATGCTAAATCTACTCTGCCTATACTCTATAAATGGAACAACATACCCTGAATGATAGCACATGTTTACAGCATGGCTTATGGAATATTTTAAGCCCACTGCAGAGACCTACTTCTCAGAAAAAAAAAAAAGATTCCTTTCAAAATATTACTGTCCATTGACAACGTATCTGGTCACCCAAGAGTCCTGATGGAGATGTACAAAGAGTGTAATGTTTTCATGCCTGCTAACCCAATATCCATTCTGCAGACAGTGGATAAAGGAGTAATTCCAACTTTCAGTCTCATTATTTAAGAAATAAATCTCATAAGGCTACGGCTACCATACATAGTAATTCCTCTGATAAATCTGGGAAAACTAAACTGAAAACATTCTGAAAAGAAGTTACCATTAAGAATGTTTGTGATCCATGGTAGGAGGTCAGAATATCAAGATTAACAGGAGTTTGGAAGAAGTTGATTTCAGCACTCATAAATGATTTCAGGAGGTTCAAGATTTCTGTGGAGTTCAAGATTTCAGTGAAGATGTGATTGAAATATCAAGAGAATTAGAATTAGAAGTGGGACCTGAAGATGTGACTGAATTGCTGCAATCTCTTGGTAAAACATACATGGATGAGGAATGATGTATTAATGAATGTTGGTGGCTCTACTAAATGACAGATTTTCAATGGAGACAAAACAGCCAAGTAAAACATACATGGATGAGGAATGGCTTCTCATGGATAAGAAAGGAAGTGGCTTCTTGAGACAAAATCTAATTATGATACAGATATTGTGGACATTATTGAAATGACAACAATTAATTCAGAATATTATGTAAATTTAGTTTATAAAGCAGCAGCAGGTTTGAAGAAAATTGTCTTTATGCTTTAAAGAATTCTACTGTCGGAAAAGTGTTGTTAAACAGCATCACATTCTACAGAGAAGTCTTTCTGAAAATACTCTATGTGGCAAACTTCATTGTTGCCTTATTAATACTTTAAGAAATTGCCACAGTCACCCTACGTTTCAGTAGCTACGACCCTGATCAGTCAGCAGTCATCAGCATGGAGGCAAGAACCTCCACCAGTAAAAAAAAATTACAATTTGCTGAAGGCTCAAGTGATCATTAGCAATTTAAGCAATCAAATATTATTGAATGAAAGTATATACATTTTTAGATGTAATGCTATTGCAAACTTACTAGGGTGCAGTATATTCTCATATAGTGTGCATGCACTGAGAAACCAAAATGTTCATGTGATTCACTTTATTGCAATACTCAGTTTATCATTGGTGGTCTGGAACTGAAACTGTAATATCTCCAAGTGTTACCTCTACTGGGGGAAACCCCCCCTATATTTAATGTGGGTTTTTTCAATCTCCCTAAGTGTTAGATGGTCTGAGAAATAAAGGGGAAGAGTACAAAAGAAAGAAATTTTAAAGTTGAGTGTCCGGGGGAGACATCACATGTCGGCAGGTTCCATGACACTCCCTGAGTCATAAAACCAGCAAGTTTTTATTAGTGATTTTCAAAATGGGAGAGAGTGTATGAATAGAGTGTGGGTCACAGAGATCACATGCTTCACAAGGTAATAAAATATCACAAAACAAATGGAGGCAGGGCGAGATCAGAGGACCACAGGGCGGGGCAAAATTGAAATTGCTAATGAAGTTTTGGGCATGCATTGTCATTGATAACATCTAATCAGGAGACAGGGTTTGAGAGCAGACAACCTGTCTGACCAAAATTTGTTAGGTGGGAATTTCCTCATCCTAATAAGCCTGGGAGTGCTACAGGAGACTGGGGCTTATTTCATCCCTTCGGCTTTGACCTTAAAAGACAGCCACCCCTAAAGGGGCCATTTCAGAGGCCTAACCTCAGGGGCCATTCTCTTTCTCAGGGATGTTCCTTGCTGAGAAAAAGAATTCAGCGGTATTTCCCTATTTGCTTTTGAAAGAAGAGAAATATGGCTCTGTTCTGCCTGACTCACTGGCAGTCAGAGTTTACAGTTATCTCCCTAGTTCCCTGAAGATTGCTGTTATCCTGTTCTTTTTTCAAGGTGCCCAGATTTCAAACTGTTCAAATGCACGTGCTCTACAAACAATGTGTGCAGTTAATGCAATCATCACAGGGTCCTGAGACAACATACATCCTCCTCAGCTTACAAAGATGATGGATTAAGAGATTAAAGTAATGACAGGCATAGGAAATCACAAGGGTATTGATTGGGGAAGTGATAAGTGTCCATGAAATCTTCACAATTTATGTTCAGAGATTGCAGTAAAGACAGGTGTAAGAAATTATAAAATATTAATTTAGGGAACTAATAAATGTCCATGAAATCTTCACAATTTATGTTCTTCTGCCATGGCTTCAGCTGGTTCCTCCATTCGGGGTCCCTGACATCCTGCAACAGCCTCCATTAGGGAACAAAATCACAGTTCACTTTAATGACAAAACATTAATTTCTCTTCCAAATAACACTTCTTATTTAATGACTAGTTTGCCTATATAAGCCCTCAGTTTGGAAGGCAAGGGAAAAGTGTAGCTACGGTTTAAAAACTTATTTGTGACTTTTAGGCCTGACCATAGCAATTACAAAGGCTTTACTGACAAGACTTTCAGGGAAAAGATGCCTTTCCCACACTGGAATTCGTGTACAGCTGTCTCTGCAGAGATTGCAATTGAACTTGAGCCCCTCTGGCCCATTCATTCTTTTTGCATATTTACATGTCTAGCCTGATGCCTTCATTCCTAGGCTTCTTTATCTGAGGCCTTTGGTGAGTTCCTCTGGCACCTATTCTGAGACTTCCTTATTAGGGAAGGAGAGGCAAATATTGAAGACCCCTTTCCCCCCACTGACTCAGTATCCAGTGTTTTGCCAGTCCTAGCCCTTTTCCTTTATCCTAGTCTCAAGTGCAGGGCCCATAAAACTGCTAGAACGTTTTGCTCAGGGTTCCTGCCACACCACCCATGTCTGGACTGATCCATTTCACCCTCTACAGGTGTGCTATTCTGTGGGAAAATATAGAACATGAGGAGTCAGTGTTTTAGATTCTTGCTTATGCCATCTCAGTAAATGATTATAGACTTATCTCTTTCATTTTTGGCTTATTGCTTTAATTGGTTACCTTAACACCTGGAAGCTCAGCTCTCTCTCTCTCTCACCACCCATACCCCACCACCCCTTGCCAAGGTCAGCAGAGTTCTTGACATGAAGAATGGTAGAATTCTTCTCTTTGGCTCACAATGCCTCCTCCTTATGACAAAGTATTATTTTGGCATTATGTAACATTAGGGTAAATTAAGAGAGGAATTAGAGAAAAGTCACTAAATTGTTATGGCTCTTGTGGGTGCAATCTAATAATACTTTACTCTGGCTATAGCAGAAATACAAAAGACACTTTTCTTTTGTTTTCTCTCTTAAAGTCCCCTGCAGCACACAACACACATGTATATGTTACTCATGCAAGTGTGTGTGTGTGGTCACACACACACACACACTCACTGCAGTGAGCCTCTTAAATGAAGGTTCTTTGATCATGGCTGAACTCTAACTCCATTCCACAAATCTATTCTTCACATTTTAAAACACATCAATGCATCTTACCATTCCAGTACTTTCTAAACTACATACTTCCACAACAGACATTCCAATATGCCTCTTACCTCCAAAATGTTTTTTTGTTTTACTCACTAGGGACTCAGGGCCTCAATCCGCGTGTCTTAATTCTCCCTCAATTTCCAGTGATCACATACAAGGATACAAGGACCTCTGAATAAAAATCTTCAAAAGACTTTTAAGCATCTTAAGGGATAAGGAAAGAAAAGCACGATGGCCAATGTCAGTGCCATACAAAGAATTTTCCATTAACAAGTTCTGAACCAATGCTTGGTCTCCCTTTATATTTCCTTGAGGTTTACAATGAGCTGTGAGTCAGGTTGTTTTGAGGTGATTTCTTGTCTAGCTTTACATAAATCCAGCAGCAATTCTGAATATCTGTCTTTGTTCTTTGAGTTTTGGTACCTTAGCAGAAACAGAAAACAGAAAAATAAATATTATATTGAACACGTTACAATCTCATGCTTAAACACAAAATTGTGACATAATAGACATTATAGTGCTCCTTACATATCCTCAACCATTTAGGAAAATAGACCTACACGAGCTGAGGAGTTATTTTATTCTCCTATAAAGTAAAAAAGAAATGAGTTATAAAATCTTAAAATTATATCATTATGACTAAGCTCATAAAAAATTATTGTGACATAATACACTGAAGATCTTAGACATATATTAAATAATTCAAGACAATTTTAAAAGCTAACAAAGAGCTCGTTCTAATGATCTATTTCTCAGTCTCATATTAAGATAAATATTTTAACATTTTATGTCTATTTTAAAATACATTTTAAAGAAAATAAAAAAGACTATTTCCAAATAATTTAAAGTTAAAAAATATTTTTCAACTTAAACAAGAAAAGTTTATAAATATTCTCTGTTTTTATAGACCGTGTGTTTATCATATGTCTGCTTTAGTTATAATCCTGCCATTTTACTCTGACAGCAGAGCAGTAACCTGATCTACACCTTAAATATTTAGCATTAATAATGCCAATGTTCTTTGCAAGTTGGCTTAAATTAATTAATATTTTAAATTATATAAAATTATCTAAATATGTATTGTCTATATGCAAGTACATTTTGAAGAATATAAAAAGAATTTGTGTGAATACCTTTATGTACATGAACTTGTACAGAATATTTCTGGAGTAATTTTAATATCTCTAAAATTAAAGTATACAGTGCACTGGTCAGTGGAATCAGACATGCAAAAATGTGATACCCACTAACAACTTTTGAATGTACACTTAATAAAATTAGGACTTCATGACTTTATTAATATTAAAATGAAGGATATAATAAGTAATACCAAACCAGAAGATTAAAGCAAATATTTATCTATAGCATATTCAGTAAGTTTTATATAACAACCTTTATTTCTATGATTAAAAAGGATAGATCAAGCTAAGTGGTAAATGTGACTTCTATCATAAAGAAGAATTCTAATCTTGAGGAATTTTAGGTACTATAATAAAGTAATGACACTTTATTACAGTGGCCAATAATATTGGCTCAGAAATGAATATACAAAAAATAGCATAAGTGGCTCTGAAAATGAATAAAATAATTACATGTATGACATTGGGTGATTTTTATTTTTTGTAAGCCTGTAATAGCTTGTATTTAAAAGAGAATGACGTAGAAATATATATATACATAGATATACGTGCTTCTATTTAAAAGAGAATGAAAATAGAAGTATATGTGTGTGAGTGTGTGCACACGTGAGCACACATACAATGGTATATAATATATTTTACCTCATGAAGCTAAAACCTGCAATCACTTCATATTTATGTTCTTTCATCACAGCATAGCTGCCATGAATGACTGGCAAACTTACTAAATCTATGTTTAGATTCAATAAATGCTTATCCACCTCCCTCAAATTCTAATCCCCATGTGTTGAGACAGGGAGGTGGTGGGAGGTAATTGAATCATGTGGGCAGTTTCCCCCATGCTATTCCTATGATTGTGAGTGAGTTCTGATGAGATCTGATTATTTTAAAAGTGGCAGTTTCCCCTGTGATCTCCCTCTCTACTGCTGCCTTGTGAAGAAGATGCTTGCTTCTCCTTCACCTTCCACCGTGATTGTAAGTTTCCTAAGGCTCCCCTAACCATGCAGAACTGTGAGTCAAACCAACCTCTTTTCTTTATAAATTACCCAGTCTCAGGTAGTATCTTTATAGCAGTGGAAAACCAACTAAAACGGAGAACTGGTACTGGGAGTGGGGCACTGCTATAAAGGTAACTTGAAAATGCAGAAGCAACTTTGGAACTGGGTAATAGGGAGAGATTGCAACAGTTTGGAGTGCTCAGAAGATGACAGGAAAATGTGGAGAGGTTTAAAAGTTTCCAGAGACTTGTTGAATGATTTTTAACAAAATGCTGATAGTGATATGGACAATAAAGTACAGACTGGGGTGGTCTCAGATGGAGATGAACAAACTTCTTGGGAAATGGAGCAAAGGTAACCCTTGCTATACTTTAGCAAAAAGACTGGCAGCATTTTGTCCCTGCCCTAGAGATCTGTGGAACTTTGAACTTGAGAAAGATAATTTAGGGTAACTGGCAGAAAAACATTCAAAAAGTGATCTGGCTGATTCTGAAAACATTCAGTCACATGCATTCACAAAGAGTGGGTGTGAAATTATAACATGTTTAAAAGGGAAACAGAGCAGAAAGATTTGGAAAATGTGTAGCCTGACCATGTGGTATAAAAGAAAAAGTCATTTTCTAGGGAGAAATTCAAGCCAGCTGCAGAAATTTGCATAAGTAACAAGCTGTCAAATCTTAATAGCCAAGAAAATGGGGAAAATGGCTCCAGGGCATGTCAAAGGTCTTTATGAAAGCCCTTCCTATCACAGGCGCAGAGGCCTAGGAAAAAAATGGTGTCACAGGCTGAGCCCAAGGCTCTGCTGCTCTGTGCAGCCCTGGGGCATAGCATCCTGCATCCCAGCCACTCCAGCTAAATCTGTGGCTTGTTTCAGAGGGTTCAAGCCCCAAGCCTTGGCAGCTTCCACATGGCTTTATGCCTGCAGGTTCAGAGGAGTTAAGAATTGAAGTTTGGGAACCTCTGCCTAGATTTCAGAGGATGCATGCAAATGTCTGGATGTTCAGGCAGAAGTCTGCTGCAGTGGTGGAGCCCTCATGGAAAACCTCTGCAAGGGTAGTGTGTAAAGGAAATGTGGGGTTGGAGCCTCTACACAGAGTCCCCACTGGGGCACTGGTTAGTGGAGCTGTAAGAAGGCCACCATCTTCCAGAACCCAGTAAGGTAGATCCACTGACAGCTTGTACCATGGACTTGAGAAAGCCACAGGCACTCAACATGAGCCAATGAAAGCAGCCACAGAGGCTGTACCCTGCAGAGCCACAGGCGCAGGGCTGCCCAAGGCTGTTGGAGTCCACCCCTCGCTTCAGTGTGTCCTAAATGTGAGACATGGATGCAAAGGAGAATTTGGAGTTTTAAGATTTAATGACTGCTCTGTTGACTTTTGGACTGGCATAAGGCCTGTGACCCCTTTGTTTTGGCCAATTTCTCACATTTGAAATGGGAGCATTTACCCAATGCTTGTACCCTCGATGTATATTGAAAGTAATTAACTTGCTTTTGAATGTACAGGCTAATAAGTGGAAGAGACTTGCCTTGTCTCAGATGAGACTTTTGACTCGGACTTTTAGGTTGATGCAAGAAGGAGTTGACACTTTAGGGGGCTGTTGGGAGACATGATTGGCTATTAAATGTGAAAAGGACATGAGAGTTGGGATGGACCAGGGAAGAATGATATGGTTTGTCTCTATGTCCCCACCCAAATCTCAATTTGTAATCCAAATTGAAATCTCCATGTGTCCAAAGAGAAACCTGGGGCAAGATTATTGGATCTTGGGGGTGGTTTCCCCCATGCTGTTTTTGTGACAGTGATTGAATTCTCACAAGATCTGATGGTTTTGGAAGTGGCAGTTTCCCCTGTTTCTCTCACCCCTGCCACCTTGTTAAGAAGGTGTTTACATCTCTTTCACCTTCCTCCATGATTGTAAGTTTCCTGAGGCCTCCCCAGCCATGTGGAACTGTGAGTCAATTAAACCCCTCTTCTTGATGAATTACCCACTCTCAGGTAGTATCTTCATAACAGTGAGAAAATAAACTAATCCAACATTGGATCTAAATTTTACTACTTAGGTTTCAGTGAGTCGAGATTGTGCCACTGCACTCCAACCTGGTGGCAGAGCAATATTCCGTAAAATTAAATAAATAAATAAATAAATAGCCAGGTGCTGAAAGACAAGACTATGGGAAAAGTGCTTTAAAGGCATTCCAGAGACCTCTGAGGCAGACTTTCTCATCATAGGCCCTACAGCTTGGAGAGAAAGAATCATTTTGCAGACCAGGGCTCCACTGTCCTGCACAGTTTCAGGACACTGCTACTAGCATCCAGGATGCTCCAGCTCCAGTCTCAACTCAGAAGACCCCAGGTATAGCCCAAGCCACTGCTTCAGAGGGTGCAAGCCATAAGCCTTCACAGAGTGAACAGTCAAGGAAGCTTGGCGGCCTCCACTTAGATTTCAGAAGATGTATGAGAAAACTTGGGTGCCTGGGCAGAAGCCTGCTGCAGGGGCAAAGCCCACACAGAGATCACTTTCTAGGGCAGTGCCAAGGGGTCATTTGGGGTTGGAGCCCCCCCACAGAGTTCCTAGTGGGGCACTGGCTAGTGGAGTTATGAGAAGGGGAATATTTAATTCCAAGATTTTTGTTTGATTCTTTTTTATAATATCTACCTCTGTTGGATTTTTTCATTCACATCATATATTGTTTTACAGATAATGTTTTCTTATCTGTGTTTTCTTGTATCTCGCTGAGCTTACTTAAAAGATTATTTTGGATTCCTTTTCAGGTGTTTTATAGGTTTTCTTATCTTTGGGTCTGTTACTAGGTAATTATTGTATTCCTTTGAAGGCATCGCATTTGCATGCTTTTTTATGTTTCTTTTGTTTCTAAATTGATATCTGCACATGTGATGGAACTAGTGCTTCTTTTAATTTTATACAGTAACTTAGCTTTCATTGGGAAATCTGTAGATATGTCCTATAATGTCAGTTGGGTAGGGTACTTTGGCTTTGGTTGTGGGTGGGTACCAGAGTGTACTCTACATATGATTTCTTTAGCTATTGTCAATGTCAGTACTATCTGCAAGTACTTCAGCGGCCTATGCTGTGGTTGTTTGTGAAAGCTGTGGTATGGATTTGTTGAAGAAAAAAATGCAAATGGAATGATCCTCAGTCTCTGGGGTGTTTCACCAGTGCAGGTAGAGGCTCAGCTGCTGGAGTGGGTTGGATGCCAGGAGTGATGGGCTCAGATTATGAGCACGTTTGTTTGTTGTTGTTTTTACTAAATACTGAGGAGGATAAACTAGAATCCCTCCTCACGAGGAATATAGATATAACAAGAAGAAAATACTTATATACATACATCTAATATGCAAGGCTTATTTATTTAAGTATCATAGAAGTGATTTGGTTGATTAGTTTGGAGAAATAAGAAACCATATTCATCTGACTTGAAAAAAATTAATGAAGAATATTAAAATGAACTAGTTATGAAAATAAGTATATTTTGATGAAAAAATATGTAATGAAATAAAATGGAATCACATTTGGTAATCAGCAAATAATTCAAGTTGAAATAATTTTATTGTAAGTAGGAAGTAAAAACTAGTCTAGATAGTGAGGTTCCAGATTATGATGATATAAAACAATTGTGGAAAATTTTATATTTTTTCTGTTAGCATGGAAAGAGCCAAGCTATTCCTAGATTTATTTCATAAAATTATAAATTTTATAGCAAAAAATTAAATAAAGAGAGGCCACTTAAAATATTTTTAGCTATAATACTACTATATGAAGTGTACTAATAAGATCCTGAATAAGAGTGATGATATTGGAAACTGAAAAATGCAAGTGAGGTATTCTGGATAGATAGAATTGACTATACTTGAGAACCAGTTCAGACCTGTTTCAGCAACAAGACCAAAATAAATATTGAGCATGGCTGGCTATGTTTTTTTCCTCTTCAACGTGAGGAGATTGATTTTACATTTCTAGTATATTGTATTAGGAATTTTAATAAAATTGTTATGATACATATTTTTCTCACCTCCAAGACTTGGGACATTACATTTTATTTATTAAATTTCTATTTATTTATTAAATGTTGAACCAAGTTCAAATTTAAACTGTGGTCATGAGTATAAAACATTTTCAATTTTGTAGCTGCCCTGATGTTCTGTCGCCTTCCGAATATGCTACTTCATATTTTCTCTATATAAGACATTCACATTCTTACCCTTATCACAGCCATTTAAAAATAAGGTAAGAATGAGACATTATTATATATAATCCTCAGACCTCTTACAAATATCACAAATTTTCAATAGTCTGAAATAATTAAATTCATAATTCCATATTGCATTTAGTTATCATGTCTTTTAGTTCCCGTCAACCTGGAACATTCCCCATTCTTTTCTTGACTTTCGTGACCTTTCTAAGATTACAGGCCATTTATTTTGTAGAGTTCTAATCCATTTAAACGTGTTTGACGCTTTTCTAATTTGATTCAGAGTGTGTTTATTTGGCAGGAATATCACAGCAGTTATGCTGCCTTCCTATTGCATCCTAACAGATGGTATGCTTCAATCTGTCCCAGTACTGATGAAGTTCATTATGATTATTTCATTAAGATGGATTCTGACATGCTTTTGCTTTAGATAATTATTCTTATTTCTCCTTTGTAATTTCTTGTTTTATGTAAAACATTACGAAATTATATAATATTGCATCCTTTATTTTTGAATATACCAATTTTTAATTATTATTTTATATTTNTTCCCCATTCTTTTCTTGACTTTCGTGACCTTTCTAAGATTACAGGCCATTTATTTTGTAGAGTTCTAATCCATTTAAACGTGTTTGACGCTTTTTCTAATTTGATTCAGAGTGTGTTTATTTGGCAGGAATATCACAGCAGTTATGCTGCCTTCCTATTGCATCCTAACAGATGGTATGCTTCAATCTGTCCCAGTACTGATGAAGTTCATTATGATTATTTCATTAAGATGGATTCTGACATGCTTTTGCTTTAGATAATTATTCTTATTTCTCCTTTGTAATTTCTTGTTTTATGTAAAAACATTACGAAATTATATAATATTGCATCCTTTATTTTTGAATATACCAATTTTTAATTAATTTATTATTTTATATTTTATAATATTAATTATAATTTATATAAATTATGATTTTCAGGTTAAATTGTCCAATATTTGAATAAAGAAAACTGGTTTTTATGTCTTTCTGACATGGTACACGTTCCTGGGAAATTTCTTCTGTGCTGGAGAAACAAGATGCCTCCAACTCCTCTTATATTTTTACTGCTTCAGTCTTCCAACCAGACATTTTGCCCAAGATGCCCTAGTTTGTTTATGGAAAAATATATTTAGAAGAGAAGATACATGTGCTATATGTGGTAGTGTGCTTATTACTCTTGGGATGCTACTGCTCCTAGACTGTTTTAGTGCACAAAGCCAGAACATTGCTATGTACTGTATGAATAAATACAATAAAACATCTTTAGGTCTATACTTATTTCTCTATCTGTCTGTTCATTGGACTATAACTTGAAAACCACAAGTTTGTACTAATATTCCCAATTCTAATTCAATCTCAAAGGGTACATTTTATTCTTCCAGTTTCTGTAGTTGTAAATACAGGCTCTGATAATGAGACACTTAGTTCACATTAACTTATTTACTCATTTAGTCAATTTTTCATATGTAACAAATTTCCTAGCTTCACTTTGACCCTCCTCCACTACATAAATGCTCTTCTCACCCCAGTCTGACTCCTGTATCCAACACTAGGCTGAACCACCAAACAGAAGACCTTTTCTCCTCATCCAGCCTCTAGAAGGGCTACCACTCTTCTCAGAAACCTCATTGGCCTTGCAGTCTCTCTGTAAACAAAACCCCTGTGTGGACACAATTCTTACTCTGCAGAGACTTTAATACTCTAAGATGACATCTCTACCTACCCCAGTATTTAATAACCCACCACTAAACTTTAAATTTGGCAGAAATAAAATTTTCTACCACAATTCTCAGTTTTTAAGAAACCAAAATGTTGCAGTCAGCTTTGAAAAGACATATCTTAATCCCCTTGCTAGGGATAATACAATTTCATTCTGTCTTCCTATAACTGCCCAATGGATTCACTTTGCCTTCTGCCTAAAAGAGCCAATTTATCAAGATAAAGGAATTGGAATAGAGAAAGAGTAATTCACATAAAGCTGGCTGTGCGGGAGACCAGAGTTTTATCATTACTCAAATCAGTCTCCCCAAGCATTCGGGATCAGCTTTTTCAAGGACAACTTGGTGGGTGGGGGGAAGCCAATGAGCCAAGAGTGGTGATTGGTTAGGTAGGAGATGAAATCATAGGAACTTGAAGTTGTCCTCCTGGGCTGAGTCAGTTCCTGAGTGGGAGCCATAAGATAAGATGAGCCAGTTAATCTTTCTTACTGGTGGCAACTGATCCACCAAGTGCGAGTTCTACAAAAGTATCTGAAGCACTGATCTTTGGAGCAGTTTAGGGAGGGTCAGAATCTTGGAGCCTCCAGCTGCATGATTCCTAAACCATAATTTCTAAACTTGTGGATAATTTGTTAGTCCTACAAAGGCAATCTAGTCTCCAGGCAAATAGCTAGGTTTGTTTTGGGAAAGGGCTGTTGTTATCTTTGTTTTAAACTATAAAAGAAGTCACTCCCAAAGTTATTTTAACTTACGTCCAGAAATGAACGAGGACAGCTTGGAGGTTATAGCAAGATGGAGTTGGTTAGGTAAAATCTCTTTCACAGACACAGTTAGAATTTTGCAATGCTGTTTTCATTCCGATATCACTGTTAGTATTTCTCTTATGATATATTATCTTGTAGTCATTACTATTACTTTCATCATCCTTACTCAACTGAAATCTATTCTGTGACACTGGAGATGCCATATACTTTGTAGTTGAGTTTTTGTGGTATCTTACATAATGGCTTATAACCAATAGAAGCTCAATTACTAACTACAATTTAGAACAATTATTATATTCACAAATAACCATTTGATTCTATGTGATTTTTACGAGAATTAAATGAATACCATCTGAGAAAAAATGTATAATGTAAGAATATAAAGAAATCTATAGTTACTGTAGAAAAAATGTAAAAATATTTATATATTATCTTATTTCATTGAAAACACTTCTTTCATAGAGATAGAATATAAAAGGATCTTCCAAAGGAAAATATTATCAGTTATAGAAAATAAATGGAAAATAAATCAAGCGAATGTCAATACAAATGTATTTAAATGCTATTACATTTTCAAAGAAAATGCTTTTATGTTTGCAATAAAAGGTCAAATATGTGATTTTCATTTAACTTAGCTGTTGTCATAGACTCTTTGGCAGAAGCTTTCAAATACCATGGTACTATCGAGTTGAGTTTTAATAAATTTTGACAGAGCATTTTAATTCAGTATTTATGAATCATTTGTAATATATTTGAGTTCATTATCCAAATAAAATAATATAACCTAATTACTATAATTAGCTATACTACAGTGTAACGGAAAATAGTTATCTTCTTTAACTACTATATATAAAAGTTTAGACATTATTTGAGCTGAACACACTTGTTCTAATAGATTTCTGTAATAAGTAAGTAAGTGTGCATGAGGTATTTGAGGGAAAATGTTTTGTATAAGCCCACTGATTTTTTAACCGTTTTGAACCTTTATACACATGGGACTCTCTTACCATTATATACAAAACCTGCTTTATGAACTACAAAGGTAATATTTGCAACTTAGAACATTAAACTATTAAATCAAAATAATAAATGCTAATGGCAAAAAATAAATTATATCAAATGACTGTCAAACTCAATTTTGACTGAGGATGCCTCTGTACCTTAAGTCCCCATCTAAAAAAAAAAAAATACTGCAACCTAACTGAATACCTAAAGAAACCAAAAGCCTTACTTAGGATCATACATTTGTGTAACAACCAGCTGAGTCTCAGCCAGTCACAGCAGCTGAGCTTCCACCATTTATAGGCTCCCAAATAATCTGAGCATGTTCAAATAAGGCAAACTTCAATCTGTAACCCAAAAAGTAGTTTCTGTACCTTACTTGTATTTTTAGTCTATAAATGCTACCTGCCCATGTGGTGGAAGGGAGTTCTCTGAACCTTTCTGGTTCTGAGGGCTGCTTGATTTGTGAATCATCCCTGTTTCAATTAAACTCTGTCAAATTTAATTTGTTTAAACAATTTCTTTTAACAAGACATAAAAAAGAACAATTGTCCCTAACTCTTCCATCATTCTTCCCCACTCTCTAGCCTTACTCTCCACAGGTAAGTCCTCATATTTAATTATTTTAGTTGTCACTTCTGGTAGTTATTGCTATATCTCCAAATATTATATTTATATTACTTGAGATTTTTTTTCATTTGTGGAAGAGAAAAGGTTCTACAATGTAAAAAATATAGTATTTATCAACTATGGCCATATTTACCTATTCTGTACAGGAAAAAAAAAATTCTAAAGAATTATATGGGATTACATTAAACTTATTTGAAAGGCTCTTTGTCCATGAATTTGAAGTAGACTAATGGGATTACGGTTTATCCTTTTTTTTTTTTTTTCATGGAAACAAAATAGAAAAGATTTCTTAATATTTTATGTTACTCTATGTTTACTAGTTTGTGGGTAATTTATTATCTGTCATATTATAGTTACTTGTGGCAGAAAAATGATAGTAGGCATTCTGCAAAATGTCTGCGCAGTAAAATATTTGGCCTTGCCTGAAGAAAGTTCTAGCATTTTTCCTTGGTGTCAGAGAAATAATCTCTGGGTCCTTGGAATGTCATGCCTGATAGATGTGTCTTTGTTTGACTGGGAACCATGGGCCATAATATGTAGTCTTAACAAAGTGATTTAGGAAAGTGCTGGCCACACCCATATATTCTTAGCATAGGGTCTGCTCACTACAGAAAGACCAAAAATGTGACTTAGAGATGGGGTTTTGAGTCATATATAAAGTAGTCTAGAAGTTGAGATTTATTACACGAAACATCAGTCAATCAATTATGCTTATATAATGGAACCCCAAAGAAATCTCTGAACACTAAGACTTCATCATACTTTTCTGGTTGGCTAAATTCTGCATGTTGTGTCAACCTGAAATAATGGAAAGGATCAATCTAGTTTTAAAGAGTTTATTCAAGTAAAAAGCTGGAAATAACCATTTAGAAGACACCAACTTCAGAAAATGAGATCAGTATTTTGATATTAAAAGTTAAGTTCCTGTTTATATAGGCAGAAAAGAAAGAAATTTAACAAGATTAAAACTTTTTAATGCAAAACTGGGTTATAACATTAGTTACAGTTTATTTTCTCTTCTGCATGACTTGTTCATTTTCTTTTCAAATTAAAAGAATATATTTAGCATTTGATCTTATGACAATGTTGAGAACCATGAAGTCTTTGTGTGAGAAGGGTAAGAGGAAAGTTGATTTATAATGAAAATCAATGGTGAAGATGGAAGGGGTCTTCCGTATTTCCCTTCAGTAATTTACAGTGTTTTATTAAACAACACAAGTAAAAAGTAGACTAATCTATAATCAGAAAAACAAAGGTTACAGCTGCCTAGGTTACAACTGCTTGTCATGTGACTCCTAATCACATTCCATAATCATATTCCTTTAAAGTTCAACATAATTTAGACTTCCAACAGCATAGATTATGAATTGCTTATTTTCATAGTTGTCACATATAAATGCAGAGAGATCCACATATCCCAAATCCACTGAAAGAAGAAAGAAATAGCTCTGTGTTTGTTATTTTCCTGAACTCTATATACATAAAATATATATCATATATACACACACACACATATGTACACATATATTTGTGTATACACACACACACGTACACATATATTTGTGTATACACACACACACACACATAATGGTTGTATGCTTTGGGGTTGCCTGATCTTATATAGAAAGTTTACCTGTATACTTTCTATAATAAACTGTAACCATAAGTATAACAGCTTTCAGGGAGTCTACAAGTCTTTCTAGTAAGCAATTTTAAATGAGACCTGTTTGGGGGCTTTCCCTTCAGCATTAGTATTGCAATTGGTGTTAAAAGTAATGTCAGACTTGGGAATTTTTGCCTAACTTAGCAGTTGGTCCAACTCTCTGCAATATTACAGCAATGTAAACCAAAAATAAAATTCTAAGTCCCCTAACTGACTAAATGAACCCCTCCTTTCAGCTGAGGGCATGCCAAAGAAACCTGAAAAATAGTTGCTGTTATGGAAAGAGGGAGTGGACATGGTTCATTATACCATCCTCTCTTTGGAATTCAAGCACAATTGACCAGGATTAACATTAAAACAGAGATCTTAAGACTTACAAAACAGACTGTTTGTAGCAGTAAGATGCCAAATTCCAACCTGACTCCAGTACAGCATCACATAACAAGATAGCAGGCCTGAAGGAAATCAAAGTAATACTCCAAAAAATGTTTCTTTGACGTATTTTGAAATGTTTCTGCAAATGAGTCTCTTGTAGGGAAAATTTACGTTCTCTAGAGAATCACCTTCTTTTTCCAGGTATGTTTCTAATCTTGAAGACACTAGCTGAGAGCCTAGCACCTTTTAAAGACCTGAATGGGACACATTTACCATCTATTGTCTCTAAGGGCAGCCATCTGAGGCATCACATACACCATAAGAACTTTCGTCTCCCTAACCCCTTATCTTAACCCAGACAGTCTTTCTGTTGATTCTAGTTATGTAGATAATAACTTAACTCTTTTAATCAGTTACCAATCAGAAAATCTTTGAATCTACCTATGACCGGAAAGCCTCTGATTTGAGATGGCCTGTGTTTCTGCACTGAAACAACATAAATATTACATGTATTGCTTTAGTTTCTACCTGTAACTTCTGTCTCCCTTAAACGTATAAAATCAAGCAGTAATCCAACCACCTTTGGCATATGTTATTAGGACCTCCTAAGGCTGTGTCATGAGTCATGTTCCTCAAATTTAGCTCAGAATAAATTTCTACAAATAGTTTACAGACTTTGGCTTTCTTCATTAGCAGTAGTATACAGAAATGAGAGGAGTTAGCCAGCTTGCTTTAAGCAGACAATAAGGGAAGAGTTCCTGGGGAAGCTCCAACCCACCCAGGTCATTGCCCAATCCATACATACTACAAATGCTTCCACCAAATGTTTTGTGCAGATAAGGGAACTTGCACATGGGGCTTCCCTAAACATGCCTGCAGTGGAAAATTCCATCTTTTGTCACATTCACAGTAAGGGAAATAAATCAATATGGAGTAACTCAGGCTAAGGGTGTGCATGCACACTGAAAGAATGGGGAGAAGCCAGCAGGAATTTTCATCTTATGCAAATAAGGAACCCAGCCCCATCAGCTTTTCTGTAAAAGCCCTTGTATTCAACTGTGAAATGGCAATCTGCTTTCAGGACCCCCTCTTTGCTGAAAGCTTTCATTTTGCTTAATAAATTCTACTCTGCCCTATTCACTCTCCAGTGTCCATGTGCCTCATTTTTCCTGGTGATGGGACAAGAACTCAGACTTAGTTGAACTAAGGAGCAGGAAGACCACAATAGAGATAGATATGGACTACCCAGAAAATAACGTCAATAACAAAGTAGTAGAAAAAAAGTGAGATCTAAATACAGTTATTTTGATTCAGTAAAACTGTCAAGAATACTAAGGTGATTGTTTAAGACAGAAGTTGCTACATTTTACATTTATAAAGATCTTCAGGAAGTATGGGATTTTAATTAGTTGAACATAGGAAGCAAGAGATTTTAATAGGATATAAAACAGGCGTCTTTTGCAATTTTGGAAATTGAGTAAGTTAATTTCATTTTTACTGTAAATATTGGGATGAGTTAGTACCTGCAAATATCAATGTTCATAGTTGAAATATTTAAGTAAACACAAAGATATATACAACTGGATTAAATTCAGAAAATCATAATATTAAAATCAGAAATATAATCCATGGATTGTTTAAGTTGGAAAAGAAAATAGGAGCCTGAGTATGGATGAAGATGAAAGTGAGAAACTGCTGGGACCTCAGTCTTGGGAAAGGAATTTCCACATTTCATGAGTTTTAACCAGTAGGTCCCTCACCATTTCTCACAAGAAAGACCTGAGAAAAATACTTTTGAAACTCTGGCAAGGGAAGGAAGAGTAATCATTTTAAAACAATCCAAGTATGCTGCCTAAAAAAGGTCTACTCTTTAGGACAAAAGGCATTATCAGAACCTCATCCCCTCTGAGAGAAGGGCATTCTTTCCACTACAGCTCTTGCTAGCCTTCTTAGTCTTACAACCTAAAGGGGAAATAGAAGCAAACAATGCCTCTGGATAAACATTTGTGAAAGTCATATCCAAGATTCTATCTCAAAAAATAAAAAGAAAAGAAAAAAAGAAAATCACATCCAAGAGATGCTGGAATAATAAAAAAGAGTTTTAATCACAACATTTCAGAAAGCTTCCCCTCTCTAAAACCTTATCCTGACACCTGTCCTTTAATATAAGAACAATATATTATAACTGAAAGTCTTCCACAATGAAGACTCTTTATGAAGAGTAGTTAGAGAAGCTCAAAATTAATAAGAATGACAAAAAGCAAAAACGCTAATGAAATGTGAAGTGTCTAGCACTAATGACTACAATAAACATTTAACATAGTTCAACACCTAGCCAGATTTACATTTAATCTCAAACTAAATACCTATCTAACTAATTTGCTATTACCCAATACAGGATATCTGGCATATACGTGTGTGTGTAAACCACACACTACACTTACGCATATCATATATAAACTTCAAATATCCAAAGAGAAAATATGAATAAAAAGTCAAAGAAATAAAAAAATAAACACCTTACCTATAGAAGAACAAGTTTAAGAGTTATAGCAACTTTTTGTCTGAAATTATGCTAGAAGGGAGTGGAAGAAAATATTTTAAATGTTGAAAGAAAACAAAGAAAAAACAACAAAAAATGTCAACCAAGAATTCTATATCCTTTTAACTACAAAAGTTCAGGAGAAATAGTTAATCTTGATGTATGAATGTACTTGTTTGAGCTGTTTTGTGAATCTGGCCAAGCACACACTTTTTGCTGAGCTAAAATAACTGGAATCCTTATGTCAGATTCCTACCTGTGATAAAATCAGGCATAGCCTTTGAAATGGTTAATGAAATGTGTAAAACATTGCTCTATGTTGGTAAGAATTTTGGTTCCAATAAATGTGGAACTGGGCTTCACAGACTTTCTCAGAACATTGTTTTATTGTTCTGCCTACTTCTTGAGATACATGCATTTTATTTTATTTTTTTTTAATTTTGGTGCTCATCTTTGCTTATTCCATTTTCTATTTTTCATAATTCTTTAACTTCTTGTGTTTTCCAAGCTTCTCTTATACATCTGAATATTTAAAATAACATCTTAAGTACCAAATTTTGCATCTTTGGCCATTTATCTTACAAACTTGCAATATTTTCCACTACTGAAATATTTTAAAACTTGATTTTCCCAAGATTACTCTGTCAGCATTTTCTCTTGTTTCCTAACCTCTTTCTGCCTATATTGCTTCATAGTATCTTCTTCCTTTGCTTACTATACAGATGTTGAAAATTTTCAAGGGTCTATATTTCCCCTCTTTTGAACTACATATATCCCCATGTATTATGTCATACAGTCATAGATTCAACTAATATGTGTATTACTATGATTCTGAAGTGTATATTTCAAATCTAAACCTCTATCATGAGTTATAGGACAATATACGCAAGGCAACTACAAAAATAGACTAACTATAAATTAAATAAATATTAATAGAAAAAAATGTTAAGTCCTAATAACACAAATCAGAAAATTGAGATAGGATGATGCTATTCGTCCCAGATTGAAAAACTTCATGCAGAAGAAGGATAGTTAGGTGCATAAATACATTATTAAAAATATTAAGTAATATTAGAAATATATTTAGCATAATGGAGTATCATAGATTATATGTCCATGAAGTTTGCCCTCTATTGCCCTCTGCTCTAGCAAGGCTGTCAACTTAGTTACCTATAAAAGATCACAGAACTCTTATAAATCTGCATATAATATAAATTGATAGATGTTTCCCAAATTTATAGATTGTGTGTTAATGGACAGAGGGATGGAGTAGAAGAAGCCACAAGGAAGGCTGGAAAGGAAACTGTCCCAAATCATGGTGCAATTCAGGGCAGAACCAGGAAAAGGTTTTGTTTGTTCTAATTCATGTAGACATTTGAATTACTTTAGAGACTGCATCCCTGGTGTTGCAGCCTTGATGTATAATATTGTGAGCCTTAAGAGCTATGAACGGAAAACTCATGTATGAGCATACTATGTTGAGTGTAATACTGAGAAAGAAGAATCTTTAATGGTGTTTCTATCTTTTAAATCACAAAATTGATCTGTGCTGGCAGCTGGATCTGCAAGATTTAGCTCTAGCATGGCTCTGATTTGTTGGGCAAATGTTTGAGGACCACATATAATAGCAATACTGTGTGCCAGTAAGAAGAAATAGCTGCAGCAAAAGCAGTAGGATGATAGATATTAGAAATTTTCTTTCTTTGTCCTAAAAATTTGAGGCATTGTTTGGACTGCAAATGTTCATAAGCAGTAGAAACTCAGCCTTATAATAGGTTTATTTTTCTCTTTTAAGTACATTTTATATGACAAATAGAGCCATTCATACTGGATGTATATGTAAAATTAAAGAATCAGAGCATGCCTATGAATGGTGAATTTTGTTAGAGAAAGATTCACAGTAATTATGCCTGGCCGGAGGAGTTCTGAATAATTTATAGTATGTTTGCCAAGTGAACATGGTGGTAAAGAGTATGCTACTAAAGAGTAGGAAAACTTGAAAAAACGCATTAAGGTAAGAAACAGCATGACATATTGAAGGAATTTGGAGTTTAGCAGCAGTAAGATGTGTGCTTCAAGATAACAATAAATACATTTCTTCAAGTATCTATAGCACCAAAGCAGTTTCAAACGAAGAATAGATCATTAATAAATATATAATGAATGAATGAACGAATGAGCACATAAATTAATGGAAAGTGGTGAGGGGAAATTAATCAAGTAAAACAAATAAGAAAATGTTTATTTATGAAGTTTCTTATAGGGCATATTATTTTGGGCTTTATCCTATAGTAAGAATTGTTGAGTTGTGATCAAGAAAGTGCTTACTTTTTTTTCAAGTTTTCTATGAAGGCAATATGAGAGAAGGAATGCTGTAGCAACAAATCTTGTTGGGAATGGGCCACCCGAAATCTGACCATAAACTGGCCCCAAAACTGGCTGTAAACAAAATCTCTGCAGCACTGTGACATATTCATGATGGCCATGATGCCCATGCTGGAACGTTGTGGGTTTACTGGAATAAGGGCAAGGAACACCTGGCCCATCCAGGGTGGAAAACCGCTTAAGGCGTTCTTAAACTACAAACAATAGCATGAGTGATCTGTGCCTTAAGGACATGCTTCTGCTGCAGATAGCTAGCCAGACCCATCCCTTTATTTCAGCCCATCGTTTTTTTTTCCCATAAGGAATACTTTTAGTTAATCTATAAGAAACAATGGCTTATCACTGGCTTGCTGTCAATTAAATAAGGTGGGTAAATCTCTGTTCACCACTTTTTCAGCTCTGAAGGTTGTGAGACCCCGATTTCCCCTCCCACCCCTCTAAGTTCTGCTGTGTGTGTCTTTAATTCCTCTAGCGCTGCTGGGTTAGGGTCTCCCCGACTGAGCTGGTCTTGGCAAAATCTCATAAATCCATTTTTTTTTCTGCCAATTGAGACATTGATAGGTGTCTTAAAAAGAAATTGATTAGAGATAAAGTTTATTTAAAATTGTGGAAATGTCACAAAATATCAAAATCACATATCTTAAGGATCATCTTTTTGATTCTTTAAATTTCTTAAATCAAAATGAAATTTAAGATAATGCAATCGCAACTTAAAGTGTTTTAGTCTCATTTACTTCAACATTAATTTTCTCATCTCAATTACATTTCAATTGCAAATAGCTTTACCTTGATTTGTAATACATATTATATTTATATTGTGATAACAAAAATTAGTGTTTCAATGACTAAATCGCTTAATGTAACAAATTCACTACATAAATTTATATAATTGCTCTGACCAAAACTTATTTGTACACACAGCTGAAGACAAAATTGTCTTTGGTGATGATCCCATTTTATTTTAATGCTGTACGTTTACAATAACTTCTAATTAAGCGACACTGATTGAGGAATAAAATATGCACACAGACCTACACACAATGAGCTTACGTATGAGTTTATAGAAATTGAAATTTATTAAATATATTTAAGATATATATTATCGACACAAAGTCTAATGCTTAGAGTGTTGACATTGAAAAAAAAAACTTCAGTTTTAAGGTCTCAGTTTACTCACAAACAATGCATTGAATTGACTTTAAAAGAGTTAAACATCTTAGTTGTTATGTGATAAAAATCTACCATGATGAAAGAAAGTTGCATAAACACATGTGAATAGTGATTACTCTGTAGAGCTCCTTAGCATCAAAAATGGGCATTTATGTTCAATGCTCAGATTAATTATCATAGAAGATTTATCCAAAAATTAATTAGTGAAGTTCAGTAATGGTAATATTATTTTTACCCCATTTTATGCATGAAGTAAAGGTGTCTCAAAGACACTAAGCAATTTTAATGGTGCTTTCATAATTGTATATCACACGATTAATAGCAGGGAATTGATTTTAAGTTAAGTAGGTAGTGTGCCACATCCTATTGAGAAGACCTCCCTTGATCTCTGACTTCTCAATTAGTGCCAGTAATTTTATTTCTTTGTGCAATTTACTTTTCAAAATAAAAAGTAAGGTTTCATTTTGCTATCTTCTACTTATAGTAAACTTGAGAATATGTGCTTTCAAAGTAAACAATTTTAATTCAATTTTGATGCAAACTAAATGCAATTAGAGGAGGAAAAAATTTTTAAAAAACTAGTACATTTTAATCTAAATATAGTAATCCTATAACACTGCTTAATTCTGTAAAACTGTGGTCAGCTTACTAGTAATTTACTAGTAAAGGACATTAACATACCTTTTAGTCTTAGACTCTGAAACACATAAAAAAGATTTTAGGTTTACACACAACATAAAATGCAAATTTTCAAATTTTATGTGTTCATGACAGACTTCAAAGTAAATTTTTGATATTTCAGATTTGTAATTTCTTGTTTCAGTCACTTATGTTGTTTTCACCATGAGTGTTCGTGCCAATATGTTTCATCATTGTTATGCCTGTGAAACGTAATGTAATTTGAATTATGAGACAATTTGTTTAAAACTCCAAATAACGTAAACAAAATCTTAAAATTGAGTTTTAAAATATTAACTAT
>NW_016827036.1:208659-219741 GCF_001698545.2 Rhinopithecus bieti | reverse complement strand
AATAAATCTGTCTCTCAAATGGAAGAGAATACTCCCTGAAACTGATGACGTAGATATTTCTTCTTTTTTGCTATTTGAAATATCTTTTGGAAAGTTTTTGTCAAATTCCATGAAAAAGAAAAGAAAGGTAGGAATTTTAATGAAAATATGTGGAATTTACAGTTCAAGATCTTTTAAAACGTTGTTTTTTTTTTCTATCATAAAATATAACTTTCCTTATTTGTCTTCTTTCATACGTGTCAACTGATTTTCATAGTTTTCTCCAGGCATATATCTCTTGTATATTTTCTATGATATAATTTTAGAAACCTTAATTTTCTTCCCTTGTTATTTAAGTTAATTTCCTTTAAGTTACATTTTCTACTGTTTGTTGAAAATTAACCACACTTTTAAATACTGATTTTTAAATACTAATACCTTGCCTATCTCTTTTGATAAATCTAATAGTAAGTCAAATAATAGATATTTTGTGTTTTTCTTTGTTTTTGGTGTGTATTGATATGTGTGTGTAAGGCTGTTTCTGTCAAAACACATTTCCCTGTCCAATTGTTATATCTCTCTATACATAAAAAGTTGTGTACTTTTCTATTTTAGTTTAGTCGATAGAGGCTTCAAAAATTTTAAATGATTATTTTGAGTAACCTTATTTTAATACTGATTATGAGTATGCTTTTAATTTTTTTTACATTGAACCCTCTAGATTTTGTGCTTGCTAATATTTTTTACATTGAACCCTCTAGATTTTGTGCTTGCTAATATTTTTTCAAAGTGAGCAAGTTTTCTTCATTCTTTAAGTGTATTTTATTCCATGAAAAGTTTTGAATTTCCTAAAATATTTTTTGCACCCAATTAAATAATCATTTGTATGTATCTTTCAATCAGTTAATGTGATATGTCAGTTAATAGGATAACTAATGATGAAATGACCTCAAATTCCTGAAATAAACTCAATGTGGCAATGGTTTATTAACTTCACTTATGGAATGAGGTGATTAATATTTCATTAGCATTTTCTCAGCTGAGTTGAAGTTTGAAACACATTTTGTTTTAATTTTGTCCTTATCTTGTTTCTATGTTTAATTTATACCAAACTCATAAAATAGTTTGAGTGGTATTCTTTATCTCATATCTTAATTAAATACTATAAAATGTAAATAATATATTTCTAGGGTATCTATTAAAATCAATCTCCTTGTCTATGTGGCCTGCTGTTTTGTTGTTGTTGTTGGAAGACACTTAATTACTCATGTAAATTATAGTAATAGTACCATTTAGTTTTCTGTTATACAATTTTGTCATTCATGCTTTTCTAGGAAATTGCAGATTAGCCAATTGTATTAAAATAATTTACAAAAGATTATTCTAAAATTCTTATTTTATATTTTAGTGTCTCTGGATACATTGATGTAATCTTATATATTAATATACCAATATAACCTATATGTATCATTTTATAATTATTTGTGTACTTTTTTATTTATTACTTCAGCCAGATTTTTTTTAATTGTTATTTTACACAGAACCAATAGGATGTATATACATATATGTAAAGATATAGATATAGATTTATTATAAGGAATTGGCTCATGCAATTACAAAGTCTTCTAAGTCCTAAGATTTGCAGTTGGCAAATGGGAGACACACAAAAAAGCAGATAGTATAGTTCTAGTCCAAAGGACAGAAACACAAACAAAAAAAGAAAAACAGTGTCTCAGCTCAAAGACAGTCAACAGGTGGCATTCCCTTCTACTCACAGGAGGACCAGCTTTTTGCTCTATTCAGACCTTCAATTGATTATACCCACTCAAATTAGGGAGGACAATCTACTTTACAAAGTCCACCAATTCAAAAGTTAATTTCATCCAGAAACACCTCATAGCTGTATTCAGAACAATATTTGACCAGATGTCTGGCTACGTCATAAACCAGTCAAGGTTACACATAAAATTAACCATCATAACTCTATTTGTTTTCTGATTTTTAAAGTTTTGGTACTACATTTGCTAATCATACCCTATTTTCTTTGGTTTTATTCTGTTTTCTAATTATTTTACATTGGATTGTTAACTACTTAAAACATTTTTTCCTTTCTAGTTCAATTATTTATTACTAAAATTGCTACTTAATATTGTTGCTCTTCCAGATTCTCAGATGAATTGCTTTTGAAATGTGTATTAGTTATCTATTGCTTATCTATTGCTAAAATAATACTGAATATCAAAAAAGCAAAATACGTCAGCGGCATAAAACAATAAATATTAATTTTTTGTGTATCTCTGGGACCACTGAGGAAACTCAGTAATTTCAGCTGAGCTGGTTCAGGTAATCTAGACTCAGCTAAGCTGGGTGACTGTGTTAAAATCTGTGGGTCAAGCACGGCATGGATCTTCACTGTGGTTTGAACTCAGGTCTGTTCTACATATATTTATCCTGAGACCTTGAATAAGAAAGGGGTACTGGCGAGGGGATCTCGTCTCATGATGATGGCAGGAAGTTTAAGAGGCAACCCCCAACTGCACGATGTTTTTCCATTTCCCACTTCCGTGCATGAACCATCCCACTGGCCAAAGCAAGTCCTAACGCTGAGCAGAAAGAATACAAGTGAAAAAATCTCTACCCACCATGAGAAGCAGAGGAAGAAAAGTGAAGTTTCTGAATTAAAGTTAAAACTAACCTTTTTTGTTTTTTAACCACATTTTTTTTTTTTTGTCAGGTCAATGAGTTTAGAAAAGTACATTTTTTAAAGTTTTAAATGTATGTGATTCACATAACTTATACTTCTGTTATTAATATTGAACAATTGAACTTTGGTCAAAGAATGTGACCATATGACGTCAATTCTTTGAATTTCTTAAGAGCATTTTGATAACCAAAACTATGGTCAATATATGTAAATATTCCACATGTGCTGGAAAAGAATAAGTATTCTTAAATTATTCATTCAAAAGTTTCATTAATGTCCATAGTCAAGCTCAGATTTACGCTCTTCAGATCTTACAAAGCTGTTTTTGTTTGTTTGTTTGTTTGTTTGTTTCCAGCTCTATGAGCTGCAGACAAAGTATGTAAAAATCTCCAAACAAGTTTCATATTTTCATTTTCTCCTTGCTGTTATCACGATGTATGTTTTGTGACTGTGTTATTAGAAACATGCAGTTTAAAGCTGATATATCTTCACATTCAATTATATTTTCTTCTATTGATTTGATGACAGTGCTGTTTTGCAAACTATTTAACTGTTAAAGTCAATGATCATCAATAGACGATGAAACCCTTGGCTGACAAAGAAACGGAGGATTTTGTGATCATGATGTACCAAATGGTAGTCACTGTTTATGTCCTCATTAAACAACAACAACAACAACAAAGAACTTTAAAATGAAGGGACAAGGTTGTAAGGTTGCAGCTTCCTGAGTTCATTGAACAATGTTAGCATAAATACCAAGTTTCAAGCTCTACTGATATAACTTATCTCATACACCCTGCTCAAAACATGACATGATTGACATTTGTGGAATTATGGTTTAGGTCCCAATGTTTATTGGAAGTCTACAAGCACAGGGCCTAGATGACACTTTTATAACCAATTCATTTTTTTAGGATATAGATTATGATAGCTTGATAAGTACCTAAAATTATTTTTTATTTCTTTTAGAATCACAATGAGTTAAAGTCTGATAGACTGAAAGCATAATTTATTTGTACAAGGTTTATTTCAATTAACCTAAATTAATCCCCATTTTCTGACTAGAAACAAATACACAGAGAGGTTACTTGCACATCCCCCAAAATAGAAAATTGTAAAGCTGAAGTTTTAACACCAGTCTGGCTCCGCAGTTTTATGCACTACACTCTGCTACCTTTCTCATTTAAATATTTGTCTGGAAGAGTGACATTAACATTTTCTCTAGTCCTTTCTTCCTTTAGAAACTTTTCTAAATTCCCAAACTAAAGAATAACTATAATTCTCTTCTATGTCTCAACATTGCTCTGTCTTTTGTAATAAAATTGCCAAATTATGTTTCAACATTTAAGAAAAGAAAAATTTGACAGCTATCTCACACACGTCAGCTTGGAGGCAAATTATAAATAATTAACAAAATAACATTTTTAAGGACAGAGAATCTGTTACTTGGTATCCTTTTGGTTGTTGATTATGTTTAATAGGTGAAATTGTGAAACACAATATGACATACTGACTGATAGCTGCTTAAACAAGTTTAAAACAGCAAATTAATCATGGAATATTCTAATGTCCTGTTTCCTTTCAATGAATCTCATTTTCAATATTTTATGATAATTCTGAATTTATCTAATACTTGCATCAAATCACTAACTTTTTACAGCTCTCATTTTTTAATTTCTCATTATCTGTTTTCTGTTTTTTTGAAATGGTACTTGCCAATACTGAGCTATTTTCAATCTTCATATGCATTAATTCTTACAAAGATAAGAAAATACAAATTATATCTACATTATGTGTATACACATGGACACACACAATGATTCAAGCATTTATTATGCACTTATACTCAAAGGTCATTTTAATATGCCTAAGTAATTTATAGATTATTAAATCAAAGTAATGTTAAATATTTGCAATCTAAATTTGGCCTGTCTATTAAAGAACGATTTAAAAAATTAGGTAACTCTTTTAAGCTAATTAAAAATCTTAGAATGTTTTACACTTGGTTTCTCCATCATAAACTACACATAATTACCTTCATCTATTTTACAACAATTGAGCGTACTACACAGTATTTTTTATACATTAAGAATCAAAAGAATCAAGTCTAGTTTTTTGTGTGTTTTTTTTGTTTTTATTTTATTTTTTCTTTTCATGATGGCAGACTGGAGGGAGTGTTAGCATGCTTCTCCCACTTGGAAAGATAAAATAGTATATAAAGGTTCACACCATAAACTTTTTCCAAGAAGCAATGCAGGAACTTAACTGGAAAATAGGAAGAAATGACAGACACTTTGAAAGAAGCAGCAGGCTGCAGCCTACACTGTACACCAGGAAAAAGCTTTAAGTCCCCAGAGTGTAAGAGACTGCCTCCGGGATATACACCCCCACCAGGAACCTGGCAATCCAGCCTACAGGGAAAGGCCTTAAGCTTTCCCAGCACTGGAAGTGATAGAGAGAGTGGTGGGGAATATAAAGTAGAAGCAACAGTGCACATTCCCAGTCTGTAGTGCCAGACTGAAGGAAGCCATTCCTGATTCTACATCACAGGAGACCTAGCAGAAGTCTGCCAACTAACTTAGGCAGCAGTCACAGGCTGAGAGAAGGTCCGAACTGAAATTCGTAGTATAATCTCAAGTGGGGATGAACACCCTTGGCCAAAACTAGGGGGTGTGTAGGAGGTGTGCTGCAGCCAGGGATGCAGGAGCTGGGTGCCCAGGGTTTGCAGGTTGACTGAGAGGGACATGGCCTGAAAGCCACGTTCCTATCTCTGCAGGAAAGGCTTATGGCCGGGGGCAGTTTTGAGTTCTGAGTGTTCACTCCTGGAGTTTAACTAGCTGTTGCTACTGAACTACTGTGGGGGAAAGACCTAAAAAAACTAACTTTAATAAATGAAGGAGAAATAAAATCATTTTCACAAAAACAAATGGCTGAGGGAATTTGTTACTACCATACTGCTCTATAAGAAATGCTAAAAACAGTTCCAAATCTTGAAACAAAATGTTAATATGTACTGGAATAGAACCTCTTGAAATCGTAAAACTCATGGGGCCTATAAAACAATAACACAATGAAGAAAACAAAGTATCTAGGTAACAATTAACATAATGGCTGGAATAGTGTGTCAAATCTCAATATTAACATTGGGTATAAGTGACCTAAATGCCCCACTTAAAAGATACAGATTGGAAGAATAAATAAAAAATTACAAACCAAATATCTGCTGCCTTCAAGAAATTCACCTAACAATTAATAATTCATACAAACTCAAGGTAAAAGGGTGGGAAAAGATTTTCTACATAAATGGAAACCAAAAAAGAGCCAGAGTAACTTCTCATGTCAAATAAAACAGACATTACTGAAACAGTAAGGCCAATATATAATAATAAAAGGATCAACCCAACAGGAAGATATTCCATACCTACATGTATTATATACCTAACATTGGAGCTCCCATATTTATAAAAAAATTACTACAAGGTTAAAAATGAGAAATACAGCAACACAAAAACAGTGGGATAATTCAATGCTCCATTGACAGGACCTAACAGATCATCAAAACAGGAAGAATTGCCAAGAAAGAAACAATGGACTTAAACTACATTCTACAACAAATTGACATAACAGATATTTAAAGAACATTCTACCCAAGAACTGCAGAATATACATCCTTCTCATCAGCACAAGGAACATTCTCCAAGACAGACCATATAATAGACCACAAAACAAGTTTCAATAATTTTTTTTTTAAAAGATGCAGCAGCTCACGCCTGTAATCCAATATTTTGGGAGGCTGAGGTGGGCGGATCACAAGATCAGGAGATTGAGACCAACCTGGCTAACAAGGTGAAACCCTGTCTCTACTAAAACTACAAAGAAACAAAAAATTAACCAGGCATAGTGGTGGGCGCCTGTAGTCCCAGCCACTCAGGAGGATGAGGGAGGAGAATCACTTGAATCCTGGAAGCGGAGGTTGCAGTGAGCCTAGAGCACACCACTGCACTCCACCCTGGGTGACAGAGCGTGACTCCATCTCAAAAAAAAAGAAAGAAATCATATCAAGTGTATTCTCAGACCGCAGGGGACTAAAATTAGAAATCAATTAATAAAGAAATCATCAAAACTATAAACATACATGTAAATTAAACAATCTGATCTTGATTGATATTTTGTTTAATAATGACTTCAAGATAAAAATTAAAAAATTCTTTGAAATAAGTGATAATAGTGACACAAGTTATCAAAACCTCTGGGAAAGAACAAAAGTAATGATAAGAGGAAAGTTTGTAGCACTAAATCCCTACAACAAAAGGTCTGAAAGATCACAAATTTACAACCTAATGTCACACCTCAAGGTACTAGAGAAACAAGAACAAACCTAACCCCAAACTAGCAAAGGAAAACAAATAACAAATATCACAGCAGAACTAAATGAAATTGAAATGAAGGAGATACAAAAGATGGATAAAACAAAAAGCTGCTTTTTGAAAAGGTAAACAAAATTGATAGACCATTAACTAAATTAACCTAGGAAAGGAGAGAGAATATTCAAATAAGCTTAATTAGAAATGAAGCTGAAAACATTACAACTGACACCACAGAAATACAAGATTATTTGAGACTACTATGAACTCAACATACACACAAACTAGAAAACTTAGAGGAAACGAATAAGTGTTTGGAAACATACAATCTTATTAGATTATATCAGGAAGAAATAGAAACACTGAGCAAACCAATAATGAGCAGTGAGATTGAATCAGTAACTTTTTAAAAATGCCAACTAATATATATATTAGTATATATATTAGTATATATATATACTAGTATATATATATATATATTAGTACATATACACACATATAATATAATATATTTATATGTGTGTATATATACACACATATATAAATGTGTGTATATATATGTGTGTATATATACACACACACATATATACACATAAAATACCTAGGAATATACTTATCCAAGGAGGTGAAAGATCTTGATAAGGAAGATTACAAAACACTGCTGAAAGAAATAATAGATAACACAAACAAATGGAAACACATCCCATGTCTACAGATTGGAAGAATCAATATCATGAAAATGACCATATTGCCCAAAGCAACCCACAGATACAATGCTATTTCTATCATAACACCAACATCATTTTTTCACAGAATTAAAAAAAAAAAAAATCCTAACATATATATGAAACTAAAAACAAGTCCAAATAGCTAAAGCAAGACTAAGCAAAAATAACAAATCTGGAGGCATCACATTACCTGCCTTCAAATTATACTACAATGCTATAGACAACAAAACAGGGTGGTACTGGTATAAAAATAGACACACAGACCAATGGAGCAAAATAGAAAACTCAGAAATAAAACCAGTTACTTACAACCTCCTGAACTTCAACCAAGCATACAAAAAATATAAATTGGGGAAAGGACACCCTTTAATAAATAGTGCTAGGAAAACTGGATAGCCACATGTGGAAGAATGAAACTCGATCCTTATCTCTCATCTTATACGAAAATCAACACGAGATGGACTAAAGACTTAAATCTAAGACCTGACACCACAAAAACTCTAGAGGATAACCTAGGAAAAACTCTTCTGGACATTACCCTAGGCAAATAATTCATAACTAGGACCCCAAAAGCAAATGCAATAAAACAAAATTAACAAATGGAAACTAATTAAAGTAAAAGCTTCTGTAGAGCAAAATACATAATCATCTGAGTAAAAAGACAACCCTCAGAATCGGAAAAATGTTTGCAAATTATGCGTCCAACAAAGGAAATATCCAGAATATACAAGAAACTTAAACAAATCAACAAGAAAAAAACAAATTCCATCAAAAAGTGGACAAATAACGTGAGTACACATTTCTCAAAAGAAGATACACTACTGGCCAAGAAACATATGAAAAAATGTTCAACACCACTAATCATCAGGGAAATGCAAATCAAAACCACAATGAGATACCACCTTACTCCTCCTGCAAGAATGTCCTAAAAAAGTAAAAAAAAAAAAAAAAAAAAAAAAAAAATGTTGGCGTGGATGTGGTGAAGAGGCAATGCTTATACACTGCTTGTAGGAATGTAAATTAGTGCAACCTCTATGGAAAACAGTGTGGAGACCTTTTTTTTTTTTTCTTTTCTTGTTTTTTTTTTTTTTTTACTTTGAGACAAAGTCTCTCTGTTGCCCAGGCTAGAGTGCAATGGCACGATCTTGGCTCACTGCAACCTCTGCCTCCCAGGTTCAAGCCATTCTCCTGCCTCAGCCTCCTGAGTAGCTGGGATTATGAATGCGCACTACCACGCCTGGCTAATTTTTGTATTTTTAGCAGAGACTGGGTTTCACCATGTTGGTCAGGCTGATCTCAAACTCCTGACCTTGTGATCCACCAGCCTCAGCCTCCCAAGTGCTGGGATTACAGGCGTGAGCCACCTCACCTGGCTAGAGTAAAGGTAGATCTTGAAGTAAAGGTAGATCAAAAGCGAGATTTAATCCAGCAATCTCGCTACTGGGTATTTATTCAAAGGAAAAGAAGTCATTATATCAGAAAAATACTTGTATGCATATGTTTAATTGCAGCACAATTCACAATTACCAAGTTATGAAACCAAACTAAGTGTCCATTGAACAATGAGTGGATAAAATAAATGTGATGTATATACACCATGGAAAACTACTCAGACATAAAAAGGAATGAAATAATGTATTTTGCAGCAACTTTGATGGAACTGGAGGCCATTATTCTAAGTGAAGTAACTCAAGAATAAAAAGTCAAATACCGTATGTTCTCACTTATAAGTGGGATCTCAGCTATGGGTACACAAAGGCATACAGACTGATATAAAGGACTGTGGAGACTCAGAAGGGGAAGGAAAGATGGAAGTGGGGGTGAGGGAAAAACTACATATTGGGTATAACATGTATTACTTGAGTGACAGGTGCAGTAAAACCCAGACTTCACTATATAAAATTCATCCAAGTAATCAAAACCAGTTTTACACAGAAAGCTATTAAAATTTTGAAAATAATTCAAAATAAAGTCTAGGAATACGTACCTAGAGAAAATAATAACTATTGCAACAATAGCAATATAAACTTAATACTGATATAGAGCTATATAGTTTATAGAACACATTATATTGATTATCTCACTTAATGTGTGCCATATTTATGTTAGAAAGAATTTTCTTCATCTGATCAAACAAAATATGAGCAGATTGGGTTTTATAATCTTTAATTTTGTGGGTACATATGACAGATTTGGATTTTATGTCTTCAGACAACAAATTTAATATTATTTAAATTACACTTTACTTGCTTATCTTCTCATAAAAATATTAATGATAATGAACAAAAGTATTAAAATTGGTTCATTTAAACCCAATCTATAAATGCAGAACCTCTTCTTTCCCCTGAAAAATATGCATCCTAATTTGGCTAGATAAATAAGAGAGTACTGAAAGAGTGCTATGAAAAAAATTTCTAATATGAGAAACCTGAAAGCTTAGAAAAGGCAGATCTCTTTTACACCTTTAAACTAGAAACATAAAAAAGCATCTGGAAGTTAAATTTCCACAGTAGGGGCTGGAAAGGAAGAGTAAGAACATAACAATATAGTACTTAATTATCATAATTCACCTCAGGTGTGGAAATGCTGAGAAAAGGTATATTTATGATGAGTATCAAAATTTGTATTCACAAGTTGGTAAAGACTCTTGATTAAACATCATATGTATTATACAAGGAAGATAAAGCAAAGTTAATGTTTTCCAAGTACTCATTTATTTTCTGATATTCACCTAAAAATAAAATCTTATATAGTTGTATGTGTTATAGTCTGTTTACAAATTAGGTAATACATGTTTCTTAAAATCACACACACGGGATTGTTTGTTTTTTTCTTACTGATTTGTTTGAGTTCATTGTAGATTCTGGATATTAGTCCTTGATCAGATGTACAGATCGTGAAGATTTTCTCCCACTCTATGAGTTGTCTGTTTACTCTGCTGACTGTTCCTTTTGCTGTGCAAAACCTCTTTAGTTTAATTAGGTCCTAGCTATTTATCTTTGTTTTTATTGCATTTGCTTTTTGGTTCTTGGTCATGAAATCCTTGCCTAAACCAATGTCTAGAAGGGTTTTTCCAATGTTAACTTCTAGAATTTTTATAGTTTAAGGTCTTAGATTTAAGTCCTTAATCCATCTCGAGTTGATTTTGTATACAGTGAGAGATGAGGATCCAGTTTCATTCTCCTACATGTGGCTAGTCAATTATCCCAGCACTATTTGCTGAAAAGGGTGTCCTTTCCCCACTTTGTTTCTTTTTCTTTTCTTTTTTTTTTTTTTTTTTTTTTTTTTTTTTTTTTTTTTTTTTTTT
>NW_016827036.1:197055-208205 GCF_001698545.2 Rhinopithecus bieti | reverse complement strand
ACACACACACACACACACACACACACAGTGGAATACTACACAACCATAAAAAGGAATGAATTAACAGCATTTGCAGTGACCTGGATGAGATTGGAGACTAGTATTCTAAGTGAAGTAACTCAGGAATGGAAAACCAAACATGATATGTTCTCACTGATACGTGGGAATTAAGCTGTGAAGGTGCAAAGGCATAAGAATGATACAGGGGACTTTGGGGACTTGGGGAGAAGAGTGGGAGGGCAGCAAGGAATGAAAGACTGCAAATATGGTGCAGTGTATACTGCTTGAGTGATGGGTGCACCACAATCTCACAAATCACCACTAAAAAAAGTACTAATGTAACCAAATACCACCTGTACCCTAATAACTTATGGAAAAAAATCACACACATACAAAAGTCTTATAATAATTGCCAGAAGAAATAGTTACCATTCAGTAGCCATTTTATATAAAAATTTTAATAATCTTTCATTATTAGTTCTATTGGTACTATTGAATACCACAGGTAAATGTAAACATAATATTAAATACTAAAAATACACAATGCTGAAAACATACAGATTGACTAATGTCAGGAACTAATAATATAAAGAAAAATGAGAAAATCACATATTTCACATGAAATAAAAGAAATGGGTTGTTGTCTCAGAGCTTTAGGACAGCAATCTTCTAAATGATAGCAGTATTCTGTGTTTTTAGCCAAGTAGGGTTACCCAAGTATGTTCACACTGTGAAAATTTAATTGAAACTGTGCACTTTTTATATTACTATATTTTAATTCAATACTAATATTGTCATGAAATATAAGAAATAAAATATTGAGACTACAAAAGAATTAAAAAGAAATTCTAAAAGATTTATTTCCCATGAATACAACAATTCTGAAAAAATATAAGGAAAAATTTAACTCTTAGGCTTTGGATGGGCTGAATAACATTTATTATATGCTTTTGTGCTATTTGGATATATTACAAAGTGTATATTATACTTTAAATTTTTAAAATACCAACTTTAAATATCTTCTGTTTATATACTGAGTCTATTAATTGATTTAAAATTATAAAAATAGACATATGTTTTAACAATGACTAGATGTAATTGATGCTATTAGTTATCATATAATAAAGCACACACTCACACACACAGAGATACAAACACACACACACTGTCCCCTGGTATGTTTGTATTCAAAGTCATTGTGACTGAACCCACCACTAGAAGAATAGATTTTATGTTCCCAATGCAGTGTAATTTAATAACTTCCATATGTCTTTTCAAAACCAAGAGAGCTTTGAGAGGTCTGTGTTTTGTGGGTTTTTTTAAGGTATATTAGCTATGTTTAAACACAAGTAGTTACTGACAGCCAGGTAGATTGACAAAGAATATACATATTATCATTCTATTTTCAGGATTTTCTGATTGCAAATTTTTAGAATATTAGAATTGCAAATGAAAGGTGTAAATTTGCTGAATAATCAAATCTAGATATAAGTGAAAATATCAGCGTAATATCCTGCTACAATTTGCAGAGTATATAAAATATTAAAATCACATCGTCTTATTCTCGTGAAAATTCAGCAACCAAAAATTAAAATGAAAATGTAGTTATAATATCTAGTTGAGATTTTATAATTTTGTAACAAAATAAAATAAAATAATTAAACAAAATTACATTTACAATAATAGTTATAAAGTGTAGAATGTTTCCATTTTATATTAGTAGTATTGTGAGTTATTTTTTTGTTTCTTCTGATGGGCAATAATTCACACAAGAAATAGGAAGAAAGCCTAAAATTATTTTTTAGTCATTTTTTACCTCAAGTTCACCACAATATAACTGCAAACCTGAATGAACTCTACTTGCTTTATAAGATGTGAAAACTATAAAGGACAGAAATTAAACCTTGACATAAACACACAACACACACTTGGAAAGTGATATATCAACATTATATTTAAAAAGCATTAATATTTACATAATTTTAACATTTTTTAAGGCACATTGTCCTTTAGTTATAGCTAGAACAAAATCGAACTATTTTCCACTTATAAATTCAGTTACAAACAATTTTACTCATACTTTACAATTATTGAAATCCTTATATTGTCTTTCAACCAGGGCTTATTTCAAAATAATCTCTATGCCATTTTTCTGCAGTTTACCAATAGCACATTATGAAGCAATATACGCTTCCATAGGGAAAAGTTTTAGTATCACTTAATCAACTTAAATCAACTCTATTGCTTTTATCATTTTTATTAGTATCAAGATACAGTTTGTAAACTTTTGTTTGGTTTTTAGAAATAAAGTATAATTCTTATGTTTGGTTTATAGAAATAATCTATAATTCTTATGTCCAGTTTTGATATCAAGGACACTCTTGTTTTACACAATGAGATAAAAAAAATTCCCATTTTTAATTTTCTGGAATAGTTTGTATATGAGTAATAACATGTCTTCTTTAGTCATGGTACAACAATTACAAATAAAGCCTTGCAGGCCTGCTTGGAATCCTAGAGTTTTCTTCATAGGAAGCTATTTTATTAAATTGTTCTGTATTTTCAATGGTTGCAGGAATAATTTGGTTTTCTATTTCTCTTTTAATCAGTTTTATGGCTTATATTTTAAGAATTATTCCTTCTCATGTAAACTTTTGAATGTAGAGGCTTAAAGTTTTCAATAACATCCTCTTTAATTTTTTGATAACTGCATTTTCTTTTTGATATCTGATATTATTGCTGCAATTATTCATGGATGTACCTTCTCTTTATCTTTTTTCTTGTCATATCGCTGTTTTAGCCAAGTCTTGGTTATGATATCCAACTATGTCTATGGATTTGTTATGTTTTCTGGTAGTCATTATTCCCTAATATATTTTGAAAACAACACTAGTAAGTATTTATGTATCTAGAATTATTGTACATTCATGAAGAATTTAATGTTTTATAATTATAAATTATCTTCATTATTTGCTCTCTATTATCTCTGTATAACAATTTTATTAAATGTAGATTATATTTAGAAGCCAAATTCTGATACATTTATTTCTGCTAATTCCACTCACGGTAGGTTATTTTTATTTGAAATTTGTCATTTTAGAGTTTGAATTCATTTTAATATGGAAATCATATGTTTCCTTAAGACTTAAGGGTCTGTCCTTTTTCAACAAGTTTGTGTTTCTATCTTCCAATCACCTGGGCGGATATCATAGTTCAGGATAATATTCTGTGTTAATTGATTATATTGGGCTATCAGTTTAAGCCCCAAACACACTTAAGGAAAATCTATGGTTAGAAATTCTCAAAGGAGGCTTTTGGATTCCTACTAAAAATCGGATCAGTCTGCTTTGTCCACATTTTTTTTGCCACTGAGAGATATCTATTTGTCTGTAGTGGCCTGTCTTTAATAAATATGTATACTCTTCATTCAGAAATAAAGGCACTGTCCTAAGTGGAAAACTCATTTTCTATTTTCCAACTAGCTTCCACTTAAGACTTCCTCTCCTATAATTATAAGATAATGGGAAATACTTGCCCCTGTGACATTTTAATAAGCAACCTCACCTCAAATCTGCCAGGATTTAACTCTTTTTACTGTTCCTACTTCAGATTTCCTCTTTGTGTCTGGCTTTTGCAATCTTTATTGCTTGATAATTCAGCTACAGAATTAAAAGAATCATCAAATTAATTCAGCATTTCTAGATATTTTGCAAGGGATTTTTGGATTACTCATTTTGCAACGCTGCCAGTGATAGAATTTCATACTTAAATCCGTAAACCAAAAAATTATAACAGATATTTTGTGATTATTACAATTTGTAAAACTTTATAAACTATCAAGAAAATTGCCTAATACATTATAAGAACTTAATATATATTAGAGTCCCTTCACTTGGATTTGAAAACTGAGAACTTAAGACTTCTGAGTTGTTTAATTTCAGTTAGCAAGTGTTTAAAATCCATGAGGTTATTTATTTCGGTTACCAAGATTAAGCCATTTTTTACTGCTATTTATTATAGACAATGGCCTTAAGATTTCTTTAGACTTTATGATAGATTTATATTCACAAAATGAGATAGCTGTCTTAGTAAGATATTTTATTCTAATTTCCATAACATTGTATAGGTCAAAAAGAAATTTATTTCTTTACCTATCACTAGGTGCAGATCTAAGGGTCCTGTAACATAAGACAGATGAATAATAATATGAAAACATACCAATGTATGTAATATAAGTCTTATGTGGCAAAGGAGCCTTCAACAGGAAATGAAGACCCAAAGAAACAGATTAATTTGTGTATTTTTATGTATAGTTTTGATGAAAAGTGGGCAGGCATGAAGAAATATTAGTGGAGAACAAAAGAGTACAATATACTAGTAATACTAGTAATAAACCAGGGGAAACAGCAAAGCCTGTTTATTCAGAATGTCCTTGAGTCTCTGTGTCTTTGGCCCCTTTCTACTGGGCATATATAGTGAACCTTGAATGACAATCTTATGATTTGGTTCAGGGGAAAATGGCAGGAGGCCAGAGAGTGACCTTCCTTATATTTTTTTAACCTGTATCAGGGGAGAGCAGGGGAAGGTAAGAGTGACTTTCTTGCATCTGCTGTTTTCTCAAACAGATGCCACATTTTGGTATAGCATGCCCTGCCCCCCATCCATTGTATATTTTTATGATTCTCTTTTCTCACATTTTAACTCTTCGGCATAGTTACCATGTGATTGAATGTGCAAAGAAGAGGTCTTGATAGACATTATCCTCCTTGAGTGAATTATATATGTGTACACTTTTGATATATTTTAAGTTTTCTTTTTTTCTAAAAGTATTGTATAACTAATAGCCATAACGAATGGACTTCATGAAATTTTAATTGGTAATAGTCATAAAATAATTGAGTTTGATCTTTTGAGAGTATCAGTTAATGTATTGCAAGAATGCATGACAAATATATTCAAATGTATTTTTGTCAGTAATCCTTAAAAGCCTTTTCATGCTAATATGTTAGTGAAAGAAAATGTGTAAACCTTTTCATTACATAATGAGTTACATGAAGTTTTAAATTTAATTAATAGTAACCTAATTCAGATAAATTTAGCCCAAAATTTCTGAGCAATTTGTAGCAGGTAGCTTTGGGGACCCTCTGCTAACTAACTGGGTAACTTTTATATTTGTTTACAGTTTCATACATGTTATACAGTAGAATTTTCAACTAGGCTGCTGATCAGTTTCAGACCATATGTTGGTTACCTGGATCCTAGTGAAATGACAATAAATTTTGAATACTCCTAGAACTTTGAAGCCAAATAACAAGATTCCTTGATATGGGTATATTCTTCCATCTCAATTTAGAATGATATTTGATCAAAGTTTTTCTCTACTTTGCTACTCCATAATCCTTTGAGAAATATGACAGAAACAAGTTAATTCATGTTTTACTAAAAATCTCTCTTTCAGATATCTTCCTTTCACATCCATAAGCCAATATTAGGAACAATATTGACATGTGATTAACAAAGAGAAAAATTATGATATAGATCATAAAATCTATCTGTATAAATGCTATAGGCCACACATAATGTCAACTGTTATCAAAGGAAAAAATATATAACCTGGATAAAACAAACATAGTGAAATCAATTCCAATGTGATAATTTTTTTGTTCCACAGCATATGGTTTTACAAGTGTAGACTGCACTGTAGAAGGAAAAAATGCCATATGTACTCTACTTATCTGAGAGACCAACTACAGAAGTAAGTTCTTAATTACTGAAGAAGTATAATCACCAGATGGGTTCTTCCTGCCTGAACAGACAAAACCAATTCACTATGACCATGGCATTGCAATAAAGAAAGAGTTTAATTGATGTGAGTCTGGCCCATGAGAAAGAACTGGAGTTATTGCTCAGATCAATCTCCCTGAAGGCTCAGAGGTTAAGGGTTTTCAACTAGAGTTTGGTAGACAAGTGGCTAGGGAATTAGTGCTGCTGATCCATTGGGGATGCCATCACAGGTGTGTGATGGGGTGCCACAAGACTGGTTGAGTTACAAATCACAAGTCCACTTGGAGTTAGTCCATTATCACAAATGGAAAAGTCTGAAAAGATATCTCAAAAAGGCAATCTTAGGTTCTACAGTAGTGATATTATCTACTGGAGTAGTTGGGGAAGTTACAAATCTGGTGATCTCCAGAAAAATGGCTGAGTATCCTATCATGTAACTATGCCTACATCTTAGCAGAATTTAGGCCCCTTTCATAATCCTGACTTTGTGGGCTTTCATGAGTTTTACAAAGGCAGTTTAGTTTTGGGAAGGGCTAATATAAACCTGGCATCAAGGTTAAAGTATTAACTAAATTTCTCCCCAAGTTAGTTTGGCCTGTGTCGAGGATGACAAAGGACAACTTGGAAGTTAGAAGCAAGATGGGCCAACCACATCAGAGTTCTCTTACTGTTATAATTTTGCAAAGGTGGTTTCAGAAGTTGTAGTTTATAACTTTAAGCAAAAGAAGCCAGAGACAAAATTTAATAAAAATAAATAGAGAATGAGAAAGAAAGAGAAAGAAGGGGGACCTGATAACACAATGCACCCAACTCTCAACAACTAGTTTATGTGAAATATACAGAGATACTCACTGGTATTCATGAAGCTACTCTGTATTTCTGAAACTTTCAAAGTATATTATTGATAAAATAAAGTTTACAAACATTAAAATAAAAAATCTAAACTATTGGTTCAGAATGCCTTTAGGAGGAAGGAAACTATGAAAAATGATTATCACAAAATTCAGGGTAGTGGTTCATTTGGGAAGAGAGATAAAACTGTTGTCAAAGAAGGGCACACAGGGAACTTACAAGTGTTGATGTTATTTAATTTCTTGACCTAGTGTTGGTGTTTGCATGACTGTTCATTAAACTGTTCATTAAGTCTTTAGAGAAATGAAACAAAAATAAAACTTATTTGAGACCCGAACATATGGTTTATTTAAAACGTGAATAGGTTTCCCTTGCATAACAACAAAACAGCAAAATTCATATTGACTCATAGAAACAAGACCTTATTCTATTCTTTAAATAAAGTGCAATTGACTGACCTGAGTCAAAACTAGGGGGGAAAAGGATTAAGATATACCAACTGATGGAAATAATAAAGAAAAAGATTCAAATTCTAAAATTAGATAAAATAAAATATATGTTAAAAAGCATTAAATACAACAATTTAAAAGACAATTCTCTAAGATGATGTAGCAGTTATGAATTTGTGTGAATAATACAGGAGAAGATTCACATTATAAAGCTAAAATTACAAGAGAAGAGCATTTATTAAAAGCAGCAAAAAGGATACAATTCTTAGCTATAAATTTAAGAAATGTGCAAAACCCAAATGAAGAAAATTTTAAAATAATCCTAACAGATGCAACATTACACTTGAGAAAAAAAAGTAATGCATCTCTTATTTTGACTAATTCCAAACTTACAAAAAAAAGCATAAGTTTTCTAATTTGATTTCTAAATCTAACATTATCCTAAAACAATATCAGCAATGTATTTTACTAAAGCCAGATTAGTTGAAACTTAAATTGCAAATTAAAAAAGAAACTTTTGAAAATAGTAAAATAAAAACATAGATTTCCAAAGGGAAGTGTAGTCCTATTAATATTAAGTCATAGTAAAGAACTAGTATAATTAAAGCAGCAATATATTGGTACATGCATACATAGAAATATCAATAGAATCTAATTGAAAATATAGAATTAATCTATTCCATAAGGAAGTTTTGCATATGATAAATGTGGCATTTTGCATCAATAGGAAAAGACAGACTTTTAAAAATACAGGTTCAGAAAATGGAAAGCCATATGGGAAAAAAATGGATAAAATTGGATTGTACACAAGAAAATTTACAAACAGATGAAAAGTCTAAATGTTAAGAATAAAGTCATACAAACATTTGGTTAAAAAACTAGGACTAACTATAAATTGAGTAGGAAAATAAGTGTTATACATACAATTTGAAACCATATGCAACAAAAGATTGATACTCTTACCTTGATTAAAATAATGATTAAAATAGTTGAATGGCAAAATATCTTTATGCATATCTGAGAGAAAATATTTATAAGAGATACTATAAAAGGGCGATATGCCTAATATATAATCAACATTTAAAATGAGGAAACAATTTAAAGTAAAAATTTGGGAGAAATGAACATGGACAAAAGACATAAATAGTAAACTTATTTAAAATATCTGTGAAAATGACCTGGTGAAAAGTTATTCATCTTTACTAATAATAGGAGAATTTCAAATTCAACTCATGTAAGAGAATTTGATATATAACAAACTATAAAATCACACAGGTATTTATTTGTTAATTGAAGAAGCCCTATTCTAAGTATTTACCCCTAAGCTATATTTTCAACTATATAAAAGTACATATACATAAGTTATCCATTGCAATTGATATTTTTAATGGAAAAATATTGAAAGTATTGTAATTGCCCATACATAAGAAACTGCTTGAAAAACTTTGGTTTGACTGTAAAATTAAGCACTATGGCTTTGTAGAAAAAATGAGGAAGATATCCATGAAGTGAAATGGACAGATTACTAGGATTTATTGTTACATTGAAAAAGCCCAACAAAACAGACATAAAATGTTAATCTTCAATAATATACATAATGTGCTTTTTGTGAAGATTTAAAAAATAAGAAAGATAGCATTTACTTCGCAAAAAGACTCAGAAAGGATAAGGAAGAAATTAATGAATATGGTTAGCTACAGGCTCTACATAAAACTAGAGTATAAAAGATAAGACAATATTATATGATTAGCATAATTTTGCATACTATTGAGTTTTGGCAAGATATTAATGTTTTATATATTCAAAAAATAAGATTAAATCAACAAATATGTGGGAAAAACTAATACTGGATTCAAGTTTACTTCAAATGATTAATTATAACCACATTCAAGGAAAAAAAGTGTTGCAAGAACTCGTGAAAACCTTAATTTCATTATATATTGTCATTTAAAAGTAAAAATAAATGCAAACTAATCTAAAACTCTAACAAGTTTGGAACTTTTTTTTCCATAGGTAATAGTGTTGCCATTCTGAAGCTCTTTTATTTGGTTTGTACAATAAACTAATTTAGTAAATATTGAGAAGATGTTGGTAGTCAGGGCCCTCCCTATTGGAGAAAGGAGGTACAACACAGAATTGGGAAATACCAAAAAAAAGAAAGAAAGAAAAAGAAACGGTTGCACTGAATTAGAAATATTCCCATATATTGGACTGAGCCAATGATTTATTTTTTCTGCTCTCTGCTTGCTTAAGGGACCCAGGAACTCTGCTATTTAAGTAGCAATAACCACAGCTGGAACAGAGATATTGGTTTACAAATATCATTCATCAGTAAAGTAAACCTGAGTTTCCTTGGTCTCAGATAAATTTGTGATCCCAGGGCTGAGGTTATATATATATACAATATGACCCTCAAAATTATTGAGCCAGAAAGTAAGGAAACACTAGAAAAGAATTTAGGATCATGTAAAAGGAATATGGGAGTCAAGGGGAAGGGGCTACTACTGTCCAACCAGGCACGATTTGAACTTCAAATCATGAATAATGGTAGCAATGGTTTATAAGCCATTGAATAAATTAGTAATCTGTCAAACTATACTTATACATTTGTGATAGGTAGATGATAAATCGAAATAAATAGATGGATTGGTAAAAGAGAAGGCAAAAAATTTATCTTTAACAATGGAATGTAGTATAATGAATAGAGAAGAAATAATAGATTTAGAAAATCATTTTTCAAACACCAGAGTAATAAATGATTCAGGTAAGATTTATTAATGGAAACAATGATGATTGGATAAATGAAAAATTAAATGTAAATAAATATCAAAATTACCTCACACATTGTTTAAAAAAGGAGGAATGCTTATTTTAACAAGGAAAATCTGGTGGGTACCAAAATAATCAGAGGGTAAAATTTCACCCACAGTAGTGAACTAAAATAATAAAATCACAGATATTTATTCTTTCAAAATATGTAAGCTGAATATAATCATGAATTAATATTAGACAATTCAAAAGAGATTCATTTTACAATGAATATTGTAAATGACCTGTACTCTTCAAAATATGTTAGTATCTTCCACACTCTTAAAACCATAATAAAATATATCAGTATCATAAAAGAGAAAGAAAGAGAAGAATTAGTTCAAGTTAAAGGAAATTGAAGAGACAAGAAAACAAAATGAATTTTGTGATGGTAGATTGAATCAGGAATGGTGATAGATTTCTATCAAGATCATCTATTCTTTTTTCTTTTTTTTAAATATTTTAAGTTCTAGGCTACATGTGCACAACGTGCAGGTTTGTGACACATGTATACATGTGCCATGTTGGTGTGTTGCACTCATTAACACATCATTTACATTAGGTATATCTCCAAATGCTATCCCTCCCGTCTACCCCCTCCCCCCTCCCCACAATAGGTCCCGGTGTGTGATGATCCCCTTCCAGAGTCCAAGTGACCTCATTGTTCAATTCCCACCTATGAGTGAGAACATGTGGTGTTTGGTTTTCTGTTCTTGCGACAGTTTGCTGAGAATGATGGTTTCCAACTGTATCCATGTCCCTACAAAGGACATGAACTCATCCTTTTTTATGGTTGCATAGTATTCCATGGTGTATATGTGCCACATTTTCTTAATCCAGTCTATCACTGATGGACATTTGGGTTGATTCCAAGCCTTTGTTATTATGAATAGTGTTGCAATAAACATACATGTGCACGTGTCTTTATAGCAGCATGACTTATCATCCTTTGGGTGTATCCCCAGTAATGGGATAGTGGGGTCAAATGGTATTTCTAGTTCTAGGTCCTTGAGGAATCACCACACTGTTTTCCACAATGGTTGAACTAGTTTAGAGTTGCACGAACTGTGTAAAAGTGTTCCTATTTCTCCACATCCTCTCCAGCACCTGTTGTTTCCTGATTTTTTAATGATTGCCATTCTAACTGGTGTGAGATGGTATCTCATTGTGGTTTTGATTTGCATTTCTCTGATGGCGAGTGATGATGAGCATTTTTTCATGTGTCTTTTGGCTGTATGAATGTCTTCTTTTGAGAAA
>NW_016827036.1:185995-193912 GCF_001698545.2 Rhinopithecus bieti | reverse complement strand
AGCAAGTGCTGCTATCTGATTCTCGCTCTGGAAGGTTTGTCTCTGGGGTGTACCCTGCCCTGTGAGGTGTGAGGTGTTGGTCTGCACCTAGCAAGGGATGTCTCCCAGTTAGGCTACTCAGGGGCAAGGGACCCACTTGAGCAGGCAGTCTGCTCTTTCTCAGATCTCAGCCTCTGTGCTGGGAGATCCACGGCTCTCTTCAGTCGGGGCATTTACCTCTGCCGAGGTTTCTGCTGCTTTTGTTTAGCTATGCCCTGTCCCCAGAGGAGGAGTCTACAGAGGCAGGCCGGCCTCCTTGAGCTGTGGTGGGCTCCATTCAATTCAAGTTTCCTGGCGGCTTTGTTTACCTACTTAAGCCTCAGCAATGGTGGGCGCCCCTCCCCCAGTGTCGCTGCGGACTTACACATAGATCTCAGACTGCTGTGCTAGCAATGAGGGAGACTCCGTGGGTGTGGGACCCTCTGGGCCAGGTGTGGGATATAATCTCCTGGTGTGTCGTTTGCTGAGACCCTTGGTAAAGCACAGTATTAGGGTTGGAGTTACCCGATTTTCCAGGTGTTGTGTGTCTCACTTTCCTTTGGCTAGGAAAAGGAATTCCCTTGCCCCTTGCACTTCCCAGGTGAGGCAATGCCTCGCCCTGCTTCAGCTCTCGCTGGTCAGGGTGCACCCGCCGACCAGCGCCAACTGTCCGACACACCCCAGTGAAATGAACCCGGTACCTCAGTTGAAAATGCAGAAATCACCCATCTTCTGTGTCGCTCACACTGGGACCTGGAGGCTGGAGCTCTTCCTATTCGGCCATCTTGGAGGACCATCCATTCTTAAGACAGTGAACAAAATTTGATTATGGACTTTGTACTAAATAATAATAGTGTGAAATTTTTAAGTGTCCCTAATTTGATTATCTGGCTGCTATATAAACAAACATCTTTACTATTAAAATATTTATGCTACAGCATTTGGGGATAAAGAAGGAAAATGTTAACTTGTTTGAATCTGGATGCAGGGTATATGAGTGATCTTTGCACTTTTCTTGAAACTCTCCTATGAATTTGAAGTTATTTAAAATATGAACTGCAAAAGATCTAGGCTGAAAATCAGAAACACAGAGTGGGATTTTTCTGCTCACTACTGATGCTGAGGAGAAAATACCCATCACCTCTTTTGGAGCAGACACATTTTAATTTTGAGGAGAATAGCAAACACTTTTAAAAGTAGTTTTCTTCCTAACTGTTGTCTAGTATATGCTATAAATAATAGAGTAGACTGAAAAAAAAAATGCTAATCTTAAATCAGATCAATTGAATACAAAGTGGTACATCTAACAATATAACTGTTTATACTGTTTTATTTAAGCCTTATTTGTCTGAAGGTGTTTTGAAATGTCACTTTTTATGCAGCATTTTAAATAAAATACTTTCCAAATTATAACTTCTAAAATCTCAGAATCAGTATTCATAATGTTTTCTCATATTTACAAAACACATGTTTTTATATTAAGGCTGAACAGAAGAAATTTTGAAGCAATTGTGGTCTATTGATTTTACAGGAAATTTAATGAGAGTTCACAGTGTGCTCACTAGATGATTCTTCTGATCAGTGAGTGAATCATGACTAAGTAAATGAGGTATAAATGTAGACAATCAAGTGAAGAGGTAAAGCTCTCTCAGTATATGCAAAGCCCATATCTAAGGTATATTGAATAAATTCTGATAGTGACTGCTTACAAAAAGTATTCATTTCTTTCTCTTAAAAACAAAATTCTACTTCAAGGAAATAAAAGTATACCAGGTAATAAACAAGAAGTTTGTAACATAATTTAATTCAAGGCTACAATTTCAATCATGATTATAGTTAAAAACACAACCAGAATAATAGTATATATATGATATTTGATTGTAAGCAGAGAAACTAATTTTCACCTCTGCTTCCAACATACTTGAACTTTTAAAATGAGTATGCTCACTGCCACTCTGAGGAGGTGCTAGACAGTTGAGTTGTCGTACTTTAGGCAAGCAGGCCAGCCCCATATCCTTTGGACATTCCAGATATCAGCACTGGATATAAGAGCAGATGAGATAGGCTGGGAGACCAGTGAGAAGATGACCACAATTACTGGTAAGTGATGAATGAATACATATGCTATCTGTTCTGAAGTACCAGCAGTAGGAAAGATTTCCTAGCCAGAGTTGCATGCACTAACGGAGCCATTGGAACTGAAGGAAACATGTGAGCTTAAGTATTAGACATCTCCTCAACAGGAATCAATATATATTTACAAACAAGGGCCTCCTCAATCATTTTGATTTCAGATTTCTTATTCTTAGAATCTACACAAATGATTTACCAATATCAGACTACTGGGACCAGATTCACCAAGTTACCTATTAAAATTCAAATTCCTGGTTCCCCTCCCCAAATATGGACTTCAAATATTTATAGTGGAGTCCTAAACTCTGCAATGTTTAAAAGCACCCCTGGTGACACATACTACTAAATTTGGAAACTACTCTGCTATGTTCTACTGCACAAAGGATTCTTTCCTGGAGAACTTATTTGTGGTGACTCCTAAGAGAGGCTAAACTCTTTCTCAAAAACTGAGGCATAGATACCTCCTAGAAAACAAATGGCTACTTCATTCTGAATTAGAATAAAAATAATGTAAAATAGTGCAGTGTCAATAAATATTATAAACTTCAGGAATAAGAGTTTGAAAGCAAATAACCCAGCAACAGTGAGAAATGGAAGAACAAGAACATGCCTATTTAGTAGAGTACTTCCTTACATTCAAGTTTCTAACTACAAGGACATGGAAACAATAGTGTAATTCTAAAACTAATTGTGCATGCTAGTAGTAGCTTAAGAAAAATATATTATTTCATGAAATTGCTTACCTTCAGGTTGCCTTTTCCAGCTTTTTTAATTGGCACTTACAGTATGCTAAACTAATGGTAAGGCACAATTAAAGATTCCAGATGTGACTGTGATTTAGCTTGATGAAAGAAATTGGGAGACATTGATCATTGATGCTAATTTCTTACATTCTGCTCAAATCTTGGCAGTAACATGAGTAAATCCCACACAATATTACTGAACCACATTAATTTTTGTTCTTACTTTATTCAAATATCCCACACATTTAAAATCAATAGATTTCTTCAGGTAACAACAAATAGAAGAATATATCAATATATATGTGGTTTGTCTGAACAAGAGCCATATACCTAGAATAATTAGTAATAGCAACTGATTTATTCATCATTTTATAACTTAGAAACAATGTACATGATAATATTTTGTGTATTTGTGTGTGTGTGCAGTTTGCTATTGTTGTAAAGTAACCTAAGATAAGCATTACAAGTGAATGAGGATTCCCACAAATTAATATTTGAATATGAGAAAATGTTCTTAATCTTTGAAGTAAATGATAAATATCTCAAATTATGTTTTGCATCATGGATTCTCAATCTATTTTTTTCTGTAACTAGAACATTGAGCATCATATACATTTCACAATCAATCCAACGGAGAAGGAGGCAGGCGGCAGGGATATATTGGCTTAGCCAGATTTGAGTTAAAGGTACTCCACTTACTAGCTCTGAAATCTTTGACACCAAGTATCTCCAGGTCTGTGTTTTCATCTATTAGTAAAAATATGAGTATCCACAGGGTGTTCATGATCACTAAAGTATACAATGTACATTAACTGTTATTCTGAGATTTCTATGTTTAACAACCAGTCAATTCTTACAAAGATGATAAGATAGATAATAATAGAAAATAAAGGCAGTCAATAATAGAAAATAGAAATATATTGGATTTGAATTTATTTATAGAAAAATCAGAGAACTGAAGAGGAAAAAGTCACTTTGGGAGGATGACCTAGCCATAGCAAACCTTAAGACAAGCTGAAAGGGAAGTCAACCAATCAGAGAATGTATTATAACTATATATACAGATGAGAAAAAGTCAATAAGGATTTGTCTTAATATTTTAAGATATTTCGGTACATGTACACCATGGAATACTATGCAACCCTATAAAATAACAAGATCATGTCCTCTGCAGGAACATGGATGTATCTGGAGGCCATTATTTTTAGTAAACTAATGCAGGAACAGAAAACCAAATACTACACGTGCTCACTTATTATATATGAGAGCTAAATTATGAGAACACATGGACACAAAGGGGGAACAACAGACACTGGGGCCTACTTGAGGGTGGGTTGGGGAAGGAGAGGATCAGGAAAAACAACTATTGAGTACTAGGCTTAGTACCTGGGTGATGAAATAACCTTGACAACAAACCCCCCTGACACGGGTTTACCCGTGTAACAAACCTGCACATGTACCACTGAAACCAAAATAAAAGTTTTTCTTTTTAAGAAACGATCTCTATGTTCATGCTTGTTATTATCACAATGTCTAAAAGTTGGTGCGTAAAAATTCTTAAACTGATTTTAAAAGGATAGAGGCATTAAAAAATAGTTTTTGTGTAATTGCTGACGACACATATAGAAATCTTAGTGATTAATGAGGTTATAGTCAGATACAAAAATTTGTGGTAATTTTGAGTACACACTAGCAGACAAGATATTTTCATATTGAAAATAATTATATGATAACATCATATGCATTGCTCTATGGCAATGTAGAATTAGAGTTACAAAGAATATTCAATATGTCTTTTGACAAATTTTAAATAAGGTATTTGAAGCAGAGGTGTTAGGATCCCTACTTCCAGTGAAAGATTTTGGGTATCTTTAAAATGTAATTATTCATTTTTAGAGTCCTTTAAAATCAGAAAATGTGAGATATTCATTTACACTTGTTGTTTTAACACATAACCCCTCTAATTTTCGTTGTTTAAAATATGACTTTTTTCCTTGGTCTATTAAACTCCAATCTGCATTGTTGGGTAGTAGTTTCACAGAGTCATGCAGAAATACAGGCTGATGAAGGCTCTGCCATCTTCAACAAGTACCTTTCAAGGTTTCCCTGTTGGCAATTAATGACATTACCATGTCCACAGCTTCATGGAGCTTACCAATGCTGTACATTTTACCCTGGCTTCCCCATCAGCATCTGTATCATTGCCTCGGAGCTTTCTTTGACAATATGAATCTACCCTTCCTGCAAGAAGCAGGCTGGAAGTATTGCCCAGTAATGCATATCTTCAGTAACAGTGTTCAACCAATAATTGATGAGAGCAGGTAACTAAGCACCCAATTTATTTTGTCCCTTTTTGCAGATAACTGGAAGTGCATGTCCCACACTGACACTTCAGTTTCACAAAGGTGTTAATCTTCAGTTACTTACTATGTTAATTTGCTTGATAAAATGTGCTTTATTGTCTGTCTTCCTTTCCTGAGTCTATGAGAATGAAGAAAAAAACTGAGAAGTTGCATATTCAATTGTTAATAAGGATGTCTGTATAGACAATGTGGCTTATGTGGGATTTGGAGGTTATATGGGAAAGTGTTTGTAGGTAAAATGACTAGAAAAAAATACCAAAATTAAGCATGCACATGATCACAATAAATGTATGTGAAGAAATTAAGTAAACTATAACTTAAAATTACTCAGATAAATCTAATATATAATACAGTAAAATTGCTATATTAAGTCCATTTCATTTGGTTATATAGAAGTTAACCATGTTGTAATCATGTTTATAAGAATGTACACACACACACACAAACACATCTTATTACAACATCTGTAAAATCTAGGTGAAAAACATGGTCTTAACTCTCTAATCTTAGCATTTAATATATATAAAAATCTGAAGTTTGTCTTGGAGGGAAGGTTTTTATAATCAATCTAGAAGCATGCAGAGCAAATTAACTTTACTTTAACTGTCCAAAATAATATCTATATAGGCATACCTAGTCCAAGAAGTTATATCACTTTTAAGCGATAAGTAAAGACAGTAACAAATAATTCCAAATGTGCATAATAAAAGCAAATAAAAATATTTTAAATGTACTTCCTAAAAGCAATCATTTATATAAGGAATGAGTTTGATGAAATTAGGAGTTTTAGGAATCTGCTGTTATTATATATTCATAACACTTAAAATCAGGTAAATTGACAACTTGTTTTTTGAATTCATTTAACAATAATTTGGAAAACAAAACAAGTACATTACCGTGGACAAAAGATTTACTATTCTTATTTTACCAACAGAATCCAACACATGTATATGGCTTACTCTATTATTTACACATTTCACAAAACAAAATAAATAATCAATTTCTATATTACATATGAGCATTTATGTAAATGTATAATACAAAAATAAATCATTGTCGTCTGTGCATCTGTTCACATTTTGTTTTTTTAAAAAATATATTCTTAAAGGAACAGTTATAATTTTGAGATTTTTTAAAAGTGTTCATGCATACATGTATTTTTTATATTTTTACACTACTTTTATATCTTAAAATTCTTTTAAACTTTTTTTTATATTTTCTGTACTTTTTCTTATTAATTTATATATTCATCTTTCTTACTAAACTCTGAACTTTTTGAGGATGCTGACTATACCTTAGTCTAAATAGCATAGATGAATTAAATATGTCTCTGTGGTTCAGAAAAGTAGAATTGTCATTAGAGAAGTTCACACTACACAGTACTTCATTCATCATTCATTCATTCATTTATAAACTTGTGTTAAGCACTAACCACAGGCTAAACCCCTGTGCTAAGAGCTAAAAATATAAATATAAAATATGGAGCATAAGTTCTATTACAAAACCCAATAAAGTCTTTAAATACTATTGAGCAATGGAAAGATGCGTTCATTTGTGTTTATATAGAACAATTTGGGAGCAGTGAGTAATAGGATCTGAGAGTAAAAAAATAAAGATGAATAAGCAGTGCATATTATAACATTCAAGATAAGGGAATTTGAGTTCCTAATGCTGTGTACGTTTGACACAAACATTATGAAGTTTTGCTATTGTAGCTGGTCCACAGACAGCACCCTTAATGAATGAGACCTTTTACTATTCACGCCTAGTGTCATCTCCCCTGACATTTAATCTGAGCTTGCCCTTTGATTCTCTGATCAATAAAGTGCAGCTGAAGTGACTCTTTAATTTCTGAAAAATAGTCCTCAGAAGAACTAAAGTTTCTACTTTCATCTTTTAAAACATTTCCTCTTAAAAACCAGTCATCAAGCTGTTAGACATCTGAGTCACATAAAAGGCTACATTAAGAAAAGTGTTGCTTTCACCAACATCCATGGAAGGACTCCAAGCCAACAGCCAGCATTAATTAGAATCAAAGGGGTGAAATGTCTCGAACATTCCAGCCTAGTAGAGAATACAGATAGTAGCAGCACAAGATGACAATGACATGGAGCAAAACAACCATCCAGTTGAGCCCCAATCAACAAACAGAATAATGAGAAATAATAAAATGATTGTTGTTTAATCCAGTAAGTTTTAGAATGAATTTGTCATACAGCACAGACAGTCTAAACAGATATTGGAAACAGAAGTAGGTTGTTGCTGTGACAAAAAGCTAAAACATGTGACATCAGCTTTGGAACTAGCTTTCAGGTACAAGCTGGAAGGGTATTGAGGAGGATATTAGTAAAAGATGAAAGGGAAAATAAGAAATTGTTATTAGAGGCTAGAGAAAAAAGCAGATTGTGTTTTGAGTTCTTGACAGCAGTAGTCACTGCAAAATACAAAAAATTAAAAAAAGTATCATTGAATTTGTAGGTCTGACTAATAATATATCCTGCCTTTAAGAGAGAACTCCTAGAGAGCCACTTTGAAATTTGGAAATAATATATACAGTTGACCCTTGAACGACACAGGTTTAAACTATATTTATTTAGTGATTTTTATCTCCCTCTGCTACTCCTGAGACAGTAAAATCAATCTCTCCTTTCCTTCTCCCC
>NW_016827036.1:176736-185635 GCF_001698545.2 Rhinopithecus bieti | reverse complement strand
ATTAAATATATAATTAAATTTTATATTTATAATTTGTGTATGATTATTTATATATAAACATATAGAGACACACACATATAATACATGCAAGCTAAAAAAGTTGAGTTTATGAAAATAGAGAGTACGGCCAGATGCAGTGGCTCACCCTTGTAATCCCAGCACCTTGGGAAGTCAAGGCAGGCCCATCACCTAAGATCAGGAGTTTGAGACCAGCCTGGCCAACATGGTGAAACCCCATCTCTACTAAAAGTAAAAAAAAAAAGTCGGGTGTGGTGGCAGGCACCTGTAATCCCAGTTACTCAGAAGACTGAGGCAGGAGAATCCCTTGAACCTCGGAGACGGAGGTTGCAGTGAGCCGAGATCACTCCAGTGCACTTCCAGCCTGGGTGATAGAGCGAGACTCTGTCTCAGAAAAAAAAAAAAAAAAAAAAGACAATGGAGAGTAGAATGATAGCTACTAGTAGCTGGGAAGGATGCTGGGGGAAAGGAATAAAGAAGTTAATTAGTCAGTACAAATATACAGATAGATAGAAGAAATAAGTTCTAATGTTCATTACCATGGTATAGTGACTATAGTTAACAATATGTTTAATATTTCCAAATAGCTAGAAGAGAAGATATGAAATGCTCCCAATTCAAAGAAATGATAAATGTTTGAGGTGATGGATATTCTGAACACCATGATTTAATGATTACATATTGTGAGCACATGTCACAATATCCCATACAAAATATGGTGTTAATTGACTGTTTAAGTTATCAGTAAGGCTTCCAGTCAACAGCAGGCTCTTAATCGTTATGTTTTAGGGGAGTTAATTTTATACACAAATTTTCAGCTGCGTGGGGATTGGCACTCCTAATCCTTGCATTGTTCAAGAGTCAACTACAGTTTATTTGGGCATGTAATTCCAATGCCACTTCTGAGTGGGCTGTAGAAAACAGGTTATTTACCAAGTACAGGCTGCCACATAGGCTGCTCTGCCATTTATCCATGTTACCCAGATTTAAAGGTAACAAATTTAGGAATGATGTGTGAAATGTTTGGCAGGTCTCATGGGTGAATCACAATATATACCTTTATAATTTAGGAGCAAAGCTGTGCTATACTCTGCAGATTATTATTCTCATGTTGAGAAACAACTCCATGCTTGCTTTTGGGCCCTGGAAAAAGCTAAACATTTGATCAAATTGGTGATTTGGTCACCAATTTATCATAAAATTTGAGTTGTTCATCATCAACTGGGTGTTGTCTGATGTATGAAACCACAAAATTGGGTGTGCATAGCAGCACCTTATCTTCAAACTGAGGTAGTGTAAACAAATAAGACTCAAACAATTACTGAAAGAACAAGTAAGTTGCATGATAAATTGCTCATGTCTCCAAGACTCTAATTCCAGTATATTGCTGTCCCTTTCGCAACAGATATCTATAGTCTGTAGAGTTTCTTATGGTTTTTTCCCCCTTCACTATGGGACAAAAATTTGTCCTGGTTTATAATAATTCTACATAATATTCTAGTGCCAACCAGTAGTGGGCATCTGCAGTATTAGCACCCCATTCAAGGGTATCTCTTAATCAAAGTTTTTAGGGAAAATCCTCATATCATACAGTCAACCTTGTTAATGTAACCTGGAAGGAGAAATGACCAGAATTTCAGATCTACATTGACCCTCAGGCAGAGGCTAACAGCTTGGACTTGGCATGAGGAGCTTGGAGAAAACATAATTAGAAAGCTGTTGACAAAAATGACAGGAAAGAGGTATGTAGACAGACATTCCTAATAAAGGTGTCCGCATCTCCTGCCAATGCTTCAAAACAAACAGCAGAAGCAGAACAGAACCTTAATAATCAGGTGGACAAGATAAATGGCTTGTTGAATGTGAGTCAGTCTCTCACTAAGCCATCCACCTTGCCTGATAGTTCATGAATAATGTGGTCACAGGAGTAGGCATGGAGGTTATGAATGGGCTCAGTACCGTGGACTTCTACTTACAACATATTATCTGGTTACAGCTACTACTGAGTGCCAAGCCTGTCTACAGCTAAGATTAAAACTTATCACCCAGTGTGCCCCGATTCCTGTGAAGAATATGTCATTATTTATGTTTGTTACTTTTCTTTTTTTTTCCTCAAGAAAAGGACCTCTGGATGAAGTCAAGTTGTCTCATATGGCTATCCTAATTAACGAATGACAACAGAAAACATTACCTGGCTGTCTGACCTAATCTGAAAAACATTTTTTTCACAAAACATGTGCAAATAACTCTAAAAGGTGCCAGAGCAGCTATCCAAGTTTTCAATTTGCTGCCTAATATGCATTATAATTTTACTTTAGCTTATTATTGGCAATAGCACGGAGTACTAGAGTTTGTGACACCACCCTTAGCAGCCCAACAATGCTTTCTTAGCTTCTTTATATTTGATCATAAAGAAGCAAAACATATTATAACTAACTAAATAAATGTCAAAATCTAATTCAATCCCATTAAAAATATCAACAGTATTAAAGCATTCTATAGTTTAAATTCAAAAATAATTGTCCATTAAATATTAGTTTATTTTGATGGTAATTTTATGGTAATAACCAACCTAATGATATTTTAAAATATAATGAAGTATAGTAAAATAGAACAATGTAGTCCTTGAAATCTTCAAGCCAATTACTTCTTTTTATCCTGTGACTTGTGCAACCTCATACACATTGCTTAAATTTTTAAACCATTAAATACTCAATTTTAAATGGGAATAATACATTTTGGCATATGATTGTGATAAGCAATGTACAAAATTACTTAGAATTTATCCTAAATAAATTGATTTTTTTAAAGTCAATCTGCAAAGTGTTCATGTTAAAAAGTTATTTTGAAAGTTTACTCTTACTTTGACTGGTAACATGGCTTGAGTGTTTTCCTACTAAGTTTATGTCTGTTATTTACCATGATTTTTTTAAGAGAAATTCCAATTTGTCTTAATAGTTACATGGCAAAGGTTTAAACTATTTACTTAATTCATTCTTCAAAATCCTTCTATCTTTACTTTCAAAAGTAAGCATTTAATTATAGAATACCTTTTACATTTACAAAAAAATTACAAAGATATAATATGGAGAATTCTCTTCTAACAATATCCTGTTTTCCCTATTGTTAATAACTTACATTGTTAGTATAGTGTATGTACCACTCTAGTAAACTGATTTTATTACAAAATTATTAACCAAACTCCATAGTTTATTCAGATTTTCTAATTTTTACTTGATATCATTTTTTTTCTGTTTTGGGATCCATAGAGGATACCACATTACATATCGTCATTAGGTCTCGTTAGGCTCCTCTTGGTAGTCACAATTTTGAAGACTTTCCTTGTTTTGATGACTTTGACCATTTTGAGGAGTACTGGTCAGGTATGTTTAGACAATTCTTCATTACAGGTCTGTCTGATGTTTACCTCATGATTAGACTGAGGTGTGCGTTCCTGATGACGTTAACCTTCATCACCTGGCCTAGGTAGTGTTTGTCAGGTTACTCCAGTATCAAGTGACCCTTTTCCTCCATTCCAAGCTCTTATTAGAAACCATCATTGGACACTATATGTGCCTACTGTTTATCTCTTCCTATATGTGATATGTATATCTCAATTAATATTAAATTACAATGAACTCATACTGAAGTATCCAACCCAAATTTGTGTCACATGGTTCATTTAACTTTCCAACATGGTTTACCTATGACCTCTCATGTCATGAGTCTGAAAGCTGGCTCCTACCATTCTCCATCCATTTACCGATTTGCTCAGCTGCAGCATATATGTATCATGTTAACACACACCTCAGTGGGAAACAATTTTACCATCTAGAGTTCAATGCTGCGTGTAGTTCCTTTTGTCCTTAGAGTTTTGATATGGTTTGGCTGTGTCCCCACCCAAAGTTCATCCTAAATTGTAATAATCACCAAGTATAGTGGAAGGGACCCAGTGGGAGGCAGTTTAATTGTTGGGGTGGTTACCTTCATACTGTTCTCATGATAGTGAGTTCTCACGAGATTCAATGGATTTACAAGGACTTTTCCCTCTTTTGCTTGGCACTTTTCCTTGCTACCGCCATGTGAAGAAGGACATGTTTGCTTCCCCTCTGCCATGATTGTAAGTTTCCTGGGGCCTTACCCCATAAGTCTCCAGCATAACAACAACAGATTACATTGAAAGAACTGCAATACACAGACTCTCCGAGTCTTTGCATCATGACTTAGTCTTTGCATCATGCCTAAGTCTTTAATTGGGCCTGTGTCTCAAGTGCTTGTGTCCATAAGTTTCTGTCTCTTCTTCAAGGATGTAGCTCCCACAGCCATATTCCCTAGTTCCTTCTCTAGGTGCAGCTCTCCTCATCTAATTTCTTGAATTCCTGTTCTTCTGTTGCAATGATATGGCCCCCACCATTGGCTGACTTACAGAAGACATGAAGATTGAAACTGCCTAGAGTTGGGCAGGAATAATTTTTCTAGTTGCAATGAAGGTTCAGAATTGCCCTCCAAGAATTCGTTACTCCTAGAGGCTGGGCCTTTGCTAGTGAAAAGAGGCTAAGAGAGTTTCATGGTGGCTACTGTAGACCCTCTCCTTTCAGGACTAGACAGATATTTTTCTCAGATCCTCACCAGGAAATTGCTTCTGTTCCAAGAGGGAAAGCTATGAAAATATCGGGGTTTCCACATGGCTCTAACACCCTGGGAGCTTCTCAGCATTTAGACTCCAGCAATTTGTCAAAATTACCATTGAAAGATTCATACCAGTTTGTGGTGGTTAGTGGCTTTTGCTCTAGATAAGGAAATCTCCATTACTGTATCTGTCATAGTGCACCCATCTCTCCAAATATCAGGGCTGTAGTTTGCTATACAACCACAGTTTACTCAAGGATCCAAGAAAAGAAATTGATTTTTATGTTGTTCAGGTATTCTTATATGAATAGAGGTGAGGACTTCCAATGCTTTTACAAGTCAGGACTCTCAGCCTACTGGTATACTATTATTATTTGTAATTGCTTTTTAATTATTATTAAATTGTTTTATTTTCCTAATTGCTATTCTACTACCAGAGATATAATAGGTATATTCATATTCTTAAGATATATTGTATTATAAATACATGCATTTATAATAGTTTGTAGTGATAAGATGTCAACCAGCATTTACAGTTTACCAAATAAAAGACATTAACTTTAGCATACAATCACTTCTTGTTTTTCCTTTTTTTTCTTTTGTATTATTTTATTTCCTGTTTCTTTTTAATTTTCATTGTAGATAAAATGTTATTCACATAAATGTGTACTTTAATAGTTTTTGCATGCCAGTCTTTATTTTACCTATACCCTCTGCATCCTTTTTCTGTATTTACTTGGTTGACTACATTTATTTAGTTATTGTGCTAGAAAGATTCTTTCAAATATTAATTATAAGTAATAAATGTTGTAGATCACCACATAATACATTTAAAAAACTTATCTTAACTTTGAATAATATTTTGTCTTAATATTAAATTCTAATTTAATACATTCTAAATTAAAACTAATATTAAAACAAAATATTTACATTTTTTTAGTTAGACATGGTTTCTGGGTAGGTTTCTTAATTCTTGATTTCTTATGGAGTGGCATGGTTACAGATTTATAAAATGCTTGGCGGCTAAGCATATTAATCTTACTGATTTCTAGCTGACGTATTAATGTATGAAATGACGCAATTGAAATTAAAGCGTTGGTATTTGGGTAGGGTTTACTGTATTTTTTCTTGTTAGATGTCCTTTGAAATTTTTTTTTCCTTCACCCTAAACTTCTGCATGTTCAACATATCTGTCTAGATCAAGGCTTTTTTTAAAATTAACTCTCAACTTATATTAAGTCCTTTTCATTTGAAAAATTGTGTGTCAGATTTTTCTGTTTTAGGGATGTCTTTTGCTAGCTCTTGGTGGGACTTGTTGTTTTTTCTTCTTCCTTTCTGGAGATCCACATAGGAATGAGGTAGGAAAATGAAGTATAGAAACTCTTTTTCCCTTATGCCTTCGTATTCGCTTACCTTATGCTCTAGTACCACAGTTGATATGTTTGTTAGTGCTTTATATATTGATATCCTGGCATTTAAATGTTTCAACTGACCTATTTCTGTCGGGTCTAACGGATGAAAGGAATGAGGAGGAGGTAGGTAAGTTGTCGATGTCTAGTCTAGTCCTGTTGTCGCGATCCTGACACTCGAGCTGTCCCATTGCATCTGGGCTTAATGTGTCACATGTATATTTCACTAGTATGAATTAAAATGTATAATTGAAGAATGCACTAAATATTGAAGTGAATGTAAATATTTTGAATTGGGACAATTTCGACGTCTTATCTATTATTTTTCAATGTTTTATCATTATTTTTGGAATGTACATTTTAGCAGAGGTAGGTACTGAGAAAATGGGTTGAAAATATATTAAAGGCATTATAACTTTCCAAAGCAACACTTACGATTGATCAATTTTTCTGGATGAAGAAATTAGATAAGAAAATTCTAACCTAGATTTTGTACAGTAACAATAGTTATTCAGGTTTCACTAGCACTATTATAATCTATTGAAGCAGCCTGGGGCGGGAGCATGAGCTGGCTCACCACCTGTAGGTAAGGCACTTTGGGGAAGCACTTTGGGAAGCTGAGGTGGGAGGATCACTCGAGGCCGGGAATTTGAGACCAGCCTGGGTAACACAGTGAGACCCTATCTCTACAAAAAAAAAAAAAAAAAAAAAAAAAAAAAAAAATTTGTTTTTTAAAATTCAGCCACTCATGATAGCACACACCTGTAGTAGCCACTTGGGAGGCTGAAGTATGGAGATGGTTTGAGCTCAGGATTTCAAGATTGCAGGAAGCTATGATTGTGCCACTCCACTCCAGCCTGGGCAACAGATCAAGACTCTGTCTCTATTAAAAAAAAAAAAAAAAGTAAAGATTTGGGCAAAAAGTAAAATGAAAAGGCATGATGAGCACCCTTAACAGACTTCTACTGTTGGATATACTTAATTGAAAATATTACCCTAGAAATGCAACAGTATTTCATGAGTAAAAGCTCAAGATCTATACTCATTTAGAGAATTATAACTATTATTCTCAAAACAATCAAGCTTTGATCTGCCTGGATATGCCTGTTTTCTAAAATGTTCTACATTCCCATAGCCAAGTATGAGGGTTCCAATTTCTCTACATCTTTGTCAACACTGTTAATATCTTTCTTTCAAAATTATAGCCACCCTAGTGCTTATGAAGTGGTATATAATTATGGTTTTGATTTGCATTTCCTTCATGATTAATGATGTTGAACATTTTTTATGTGCTTATTCGACATTTGCGTATCTTCTCTGGAGAAATATCTATCAGATCATTTGCCCATTTTTAACTGGGTTAATGAGTTGAAATATTTTTAAATTTCTTAGTATAGGCATTTACAATTATAAAATTCCTGCTAAGCACTGCTTCTACTGCATCCCTCAGTTTTGGTATGTTGTGTCCCTATTTCCATTCACCTTAAGTGGTTTTCTGATTACTTTCTGATTACTTCTCATTTCTTCTTTGATTCATTGGTTTTTTAGGATTGTCTGGTTTTACTTACACATATTTGTAATTTTCCGAAATTTTCTCCTGTTACTAATTTCTAATATCATTCCATTACTGTCAAAAGTACTTTGCATTATTTTAATCCTTTTATATTTATTGAGGTTTGTTTTGTAACCTTGTAAATTGTCTGTCCTAAAGAATAATTCCATATACTATTGAGAAGGACATATATTCAGTTGTTATCTGGTGGAATGCTCTGTAACTGTCTGTTAGGTATCATTGGTTTATAGGATTTTTAAGTTTTCCACCTCCTTGTTGACATGTATCTAGTTGTTCTAACCATAATTGAAAGCAGAGTATTCAAGTTTTCAAATATTATTGTTGAATTATCTATTTTTCCTTTTCTGTCAGTCTTTGCATCATGTTTTTGGGGCTCTGGTTTTTAGTGTTATGTATGTCTTTAATTGCTACAGTTTCTTGACATATTTCCCCTTTCATATTAAAGACCATCCCTCTTTATCAATAGTTGTATTTCTCAAAGTCTACTTTGCCTGGTATTAGTATTGCTACAATTGTTACTTTACTATCTCTAGTCATTTTCCTAACCCAAGGCAGCTCTGCTCCCATGTGTCCCTTTTGTGTTGTTATTGACAAATATTTTGCATATGTCTTGCATTTCTATATGTTATGAGCCTAACAATAAATCATACATAAATTATAATTATTTATTTTATTTAAAGGAATTATATATCATACAAACATGCATACTATATATTAGTATTGTATATATAATGAATATCTGTGTATTACAGGTATAATTTTATACAAAGCTTTTTAAATCAGTTTAAAAAATAAAAAACAATATTTATTCTTACTGACTTAGATAATTGCATAATGATCTTTACCAGTGTGTATTTGAATTATCATCTGTAGTCATTTTCTCTTAGCCTAAAAAACTTCCTTTAAGCAAGACTAATAAAGAAGAAAAGAGAGAGGAATCAAATAGATGCAATAAAAAATGATAAAGGGGATATCACCACTGACCCCACAGAAATACAAACTACCATCAGAGAATACTATAAACGCCTCTACGCAAATCAACTAGAAAATCTAGAAGAAATGGATAATTTCCTGGACACTTACACTCTCCCAAGACTAAACCAGGAAGAAGTTGAATCCTTGAATAGACCAATAGCAGGCTCTGAAATTGAGGCAACAATTAATAGCCTACCCACCAAAAAAAGTCCAGGACCAGATGGATTCACAGCTGAATTCTACCAGAGGTACAAGGAGGAGCTGGTACCATTCCTTCTGAAACTATTCCAATCAA
>NW_016827036.1:138236-174116 GCF_001698545.2 Rhinopithecus bieti | reverse complement strand
CCAAAAAAAAAATATAAAAAAAAAAAAAAAAAAAAAAAAAAAAAAAAAACTTCCTTTAATACTTCTTTAAGGTGGGGCTTCTAGTAACACATTCTTTCACTTTTTTTTATCTTGGGAGGTCATTAATTTGTCTTCCTTTTTTGAAACATAGTTGTACTAGATACAGTATTCTTGTTTGACAAGGTTTTTTTGGTAAGTACTTTAAATATGCTATCCCACTGTTTTCTGACTTTCACTGTTTTTACTTAGAAATCAGCTATTAGTTTTATTGGTATTGCTTATTTCCTTTAGTTCTGTGAATATGATTATAATGGCAAGTAATTTTGCTGTTAAATTTGACATTTGATCACTCACAGACAGTGTTTATTGCCTGCTTTTTATTCAGTGTGTGAATCATGCTTTCCTGTTTCTTTGCTTGATTTGTATCTTCTTGTTGTAGTTGTTTGTTGGAAAATGGACACTGTAGATAATACAATGTAGTAACTCTGGTTGCTGGTTCACCATATCTTCCAGATATTTTTATTGTTATTTGCATGCTTATTAGTTCAGTGACAGACCAAATTGTTTTAGTGAAGTAAAACAATTCCCCGCCTCTCCTCCCAACCTGCCACACACACATACTCACACTCACACAAAATACTGAGCCTCTGGTTGTTCCTCTGGAAGGCACAGGGTTCAATATGCCCACAGTCACCCAGGAATACAGTGGTTTGGTAGATCTCTCTTCTTCCCTTTTCCTCTCCATATGCAGCTGTGAAACTCCACTAATTACCAGCTAATTTCTCTATCCTTTTCAACAATGCCCCTGGGTACAAATTGATTGATAAACTCATCCAATCAAATTCTGGCTCCTTTGAAGAGACAGTTTCTGAAGTCAGTGATGGCTGCAGGGAAGAAGGGCACTTCTATCTTTAAAGTGAACACTGCTGAGACAGTCTCAGCAACTAATAGTTGGGACAAGATAGAAGCACTGATACCCTTCTGTTTCTAGAAGGAAAACTCCAAATGGGGCCCGGGTACAGAAAAGTCTTCTGGAGTGGAGTCTCTGCCTTGCCAAATTGAGTAAGAGTCTCTGCCTTGCATAATTGAGCAGGAGAGGGTGAGGAGTGATCTTGGTTCAAATACCAATGACATTTAACTTTACTAAGGAATTTTCATAGATTTTCTTGACTAGATATTTTTTTCATTTACCGTTTATCCTTAGGACAATTTCTATAGGCTTAAAAATATTTTAAAAATTTTCACCAGTTTCTTTGGAGAGAGGGTTCACAGAGTACATCACATTGTCACTCTGTCTACATTATCTATTTTTAATCCCTAAATTAATTGGTAGTCTCAATTGGTGTCTATGAGACTCAGTATATCAAATAAGAAACTCCAGTGCGATCAAAGGATAGACTGTCATGCTATATATTAATAACTTTGGTAATAAGCCAGGAAAAGAATGATATATATAAAATATTGTCCCTGCCTATATTTTTTATTATTTTTGGGGCATGTTCTAATAAAACATGCTTGATGAAAGAAATTGACCTGCACGTTATAGAAATGTGATTTGTCAATTAGATGCTAATATCAATATCACTAACTAAAGAAAGACAACAATTTAAGACACATTACATTCACATTAGATAATTACTTTATAAGACTTTAAATTAGTTTAGAAAGAGATTGTCCCATATCACCTTGAAATGATTTCAGGACAGAATTATGTGCAATAAATAAAGGGCAACAGGTAGACTGAGTTTGAGTTTCAGCTCTATCACGAAGTATTTAGGTGACTATGGTTCAGGGTTTAACCTCTTAGGTTCTCAACTCTAGCCTTTCCCATTCTACACTATGATGATGCAGAATAATATCAGCAAAGGTAAGGTGATAGCAAAAAAAAAAAGTTTGTGATTGAGCCTCATGATACATTTAGTATATAGCAAAATTTGGTGAGAATGAAAATTTGACATTTACATTTTCTACCAATCTCATGATTTACAAATATTTTATTTTTATCAGTCATATAAAATATAACCATGCTACAGATAAGCAACAATACTTCTTTTTCTTAAGAAGTGGAGTGGGCCCGGCGCAGTGGCTCAAGCCTGTAATCCCAGCACTTTGGGAGGCCGAGGCGGGTGGATCACGAGGTCAGGAGATCAAGACCATCCTGGCTAACATGGTGAAACCCCGTCTCTACTAAAAAAAAAAAAATACAAAAAACTAGCCGGGCGTGGTGGCGGGCGCCTGTAGTCCCAGCTACTCGGAGGCTGAGGCGGGAGAATGGCGTGAACCCAGGAGGCGGAGCTTGCAGTGAGCCGAGATGGTGCCACTGCACTCCAGCCTGGGCAACACAGCGAGACTCTGTCTCAAAAAAAAAAAAAAAAAGAAGTGGAGTGAAACAAAGCAGTGTGCTTGGGAATTAAAGGGAGGGAAAAATATATAAAAGTAAAAGAAATAAATAGACCTTAAAATTAAAACATGGAAAAGTAAAATAAGTAGATGTCATATTAAATCTTAGTAAAACCCAAAGTAATTTGAAAATAATAGCCTATATAGAATCTACTGACTTCCTGATTTTTTTTTTTTTTTCTGCTGAGGTATATCCTGCATAAAATGACAGGCAATGGGCCACAGCAATTCACTTTTCTCAGCCTAGGGACCTGGCTGCAACTTGCTAATAAACTAAAGAAAAGAATCAAGACCAACACAGAAACATTAACTTCAAGCACTTTCAGAATTATATGGAAAAATTGATAATCTGAAGAATAAGAAAACTGATTGCTTAACCTCTGATGTTCATAAAATTTACTTCTTATTTCAACATATTATTATTAAAATGTATGTTTAACATAGTCATTAAAATTCACTAGTGTAGTTTACTGGTTTATGTGTGTGTGGCTGTGGATCATCTATATTTAATTGTTCTTATATATTTTCATTCTAATATTTTTAAAATGTCAATGAATATACTTGTGAGAAACTTGAAATGCTTTAATTCAAGATTAATATATCTTTCATGTTGCTTGCCAAGAAAAGGCCCATACATCAATTTCCTTTCAAAACTATAATTGAATACATATAGTGTCTTGTCAAATCACAGAAGACAAATGATAAAAAAAAAAAAATCAGTTGCATAATTAAGAGTTGATGATTATGTAGATTCTTTCAGTGGTAACTCAGCCTGTCCCTAGTTGTGTAGTTTTAAAGTTCCACGTTAATCTATCCAGACTTCAGAAAACTCTTTTATTGTTGTTGTTGTTGTTTTCAGATGGAGTCTCACACTGTCGCCCAGGCTGGAGGGCAGTGGCTTGGTCTCGGCTCACTGCAAGCTCTGCCTCCCAGGTTCTCGCCATTCTCTTGCCTCAGCCTCCCGAGTAGCTGGGACTAAAGGCTAATTTTCTGTATTTTTAGCAGAGACGGGGTTTCACCATGTTAGCCAGGATGGTCTCGGTCTCCTGACCTCGTGATTCGCTCCGCCTCCCAAAGTGCTGGGATTACAGGCCTGAGACACCGCGCCCGGCCAGAAAACCTTAAAGTAACTGTCACTTCTATTAAAAATTATCTCTTATGTAACTTAAAGAGTAGAAACAACATGTAAAAATGCTTTATTGGTAATAAAGAGCACCGCGTCTTGTAATAATGATTCAGAGCTATGATCTTAGCATCTGGAACATGTTTATTTTAAACCTCATTGGCTCTTACACAATAAAAGAAGATCATAAAGTTCTGTCTTTGTTTTCTATAGTTATAATTACTATACTTTTATGAATTCGAAGTATAGGAGAATATAGTGAAAGATAATGAAGTTTTTTCACTGACTATATCATATATCACAAATTTAAGTATATAGGAAAATATGACGATTACTCCATTATTGGCAACAGTTTGACATCAGAGGTCATTTCATAACTTTTCTGCATTTACCAAACTGTGTGTTGTAATGCTGGAGCAAGATAAGAGAAGATAAAATTGTCAGAATCCATTATTATTAATCCAACAATAAATCTAATTCTTTTATAATAAAAATAATATGGATAATCAATTGAAATTAAAATTAGTTTCCTCTAAGACTACTAAACAAATAATATTTCCATTTGTTTTTGTTGTTGCTAGATTATATAAAGAACACATTACGTGTGTTCTTATTTTCTTATTTTTAATATTTTGAACAATAGTTGAAAACATTTGTGATAAGCATATTCATTTTGTTATATTTACCCTATATAAGATTAAGTTTACAATAAAACAACTGCTTTAATCATTTAATATCATATAATTTTACAAATGTGGATATATATGAATAAAATAATAAAATATCAATTTTCTGGCATCAAGAATATGAGATATATCTAAATACATGTTTAGTAAAATATTCAGAACCACATAATTTTAAGTTAAGCACATTCACCTTGCATTTGCAACTTAGGCTGTTTCCACAGAAACAGCAGCTGGCACTCAGAAGCAAGAGTGTTTATAACTTTGATATTTCAGCTGTGCTTGTCAAGTAGATGATGAAAATGTCATTTTTCAAAGAAGCACCTGCAGCTTTTGGGTTCCAACAGGTTCGTGGAATATAACATTTTAGCTTTTGAAAAAGTTTTTGTTCATAATGTTTCTGTATAAATCATAACCATGCCTGCTTTTCAAAGAGGCTTAATTACCCTAGGTCTATTTTAGAAAATGACTTTTTAAGCGTAATAACTGATTTGAGGTAACTTAGAATTATAATGGTCTGCAGGTCTCTCAGAGTCACAATGAAAAAATTATCACAATAATTTGCCTTTGGTCATATGTCTACTGGAGTTAGATTCTGTGCAGAGCCACTTTTGTTCTGATACAACATCTCTATTCCAGGAGCCCATTTCTATTCAACTATAAATTCATGACTCTGGGAGTTTCATTCCCAGCGGTAGATCACACCTGGATAGTGGGCTGGCCACAATTTCTCCCACTACTAAACAACAAATTCAAAAAAGAACTGTCTGATACCTGTAATCTGTTGTGCTTGACATATTTCTGCCATAGATAGGGTATAAAGTGCTAATGCTGTATTGATTGAAAAATTCAATGAAGTACTTATTAAGATGTCATCATAATTATCTCCTATCAATCTATTTTTTAGATGCCAGTGCCTAAATATTGCCAAAGACAAAATAATAAAGTGGAAGAGGGATGATCTGTGGTAAGAAGTTCTTGAAATTATTATTTCAATATTTTATTTTCAGTTCAATAAAACACAGTAGTTTTAAGAAAATGAAATGATATCCTTTAAAAACATTACACTCTTAGTTTTATGTTAAGGATTCAGGCAAGATAAACTAAAAGATTTCACAGATCAGAAAAGCAGGTCAGCATGACAGAAGACACCCAGAGCCTGTAAACTTATTACCAGAATACATTTAGTCAAAACAACCAATCAATGGCCACAGCAAGCTGTGGCTATTTTTAATAGAAACTTACTTGCTAAGGGCAAGTGATCAATTTTTAGTAACTCAGTGGAACTTATTGAGCAACTGCAGCATGTAAGACATTTTCAGGCTGTTGAACAAAACAAAATAATTAAAGAAAAATAATGCTAGCTGATAACAACCCCAGAAGTCTGCTTCTGAACCCAAGCCATGTCAACGATCTTCATGAAAAACAGTGGGCACCAACTTATGATTATGCTGAAATCTTAAATTCTGTGTTGGCTTTAAAATTGTGTGTTCTGTTTAAAAAAAAAAAAAAGGCAAATGGACTAATTCAAACATATTCTTTGGATTAATAAAAGAATCAAAACATTTAACATAATAATAAAGGTTAAAAATGCATATACACCATTACCAAGTAATCCCTATTGTGCAATCCATACCAATAAAAATACTGCAACACAACATATTTTTCAGTGGAGAAAAAACAACTTATTATTGGCAATTTTATTGAAATAATGTTAACTTATATAATGTATAAATGTTATATTTATACATTCAAAACACTACCTTGTTAAATAAAATAGTTTTCACTGTTTCTGCCTAACTGGATGTTTTTTCATGATACTTTGCCGATATATCAAAAAGTTGTAAACAAATGTAAGTAATATAAGCTTAACGTTTTGAAAATAAAATCAGAGCAAACAAAGTGAATATATGTGTGCATCTATAAATACACATGTAAGAGCATCAGAAGAAAACTCCCATAAATAAGTCAGGTTGGAATTTCAGCTAATTATAGAGAGAGAAGATTGGAAGAATAAAGGAGGAGTAGATGATTAATATATTTTTTGTGTATTTTGTGGGTTTTTCTTGGTCTCCTTTAACAAGCACTACTTTTTTAGCTAAAGAATGTGAAGAAATACCACAATATACAAAACAAAAGGAAACATAGAACCTGGTTTGCTGATTTCACTCTGTGAGTATCACAAGCAAAATGTGCCCTAGACTGACGTATTTCAAAATATCAAATATATTTTGGCTTACTTCTGGATAGAATTTATTTTCCTTTCCATTTTTAAATTTCTTTCTTTTCTTCTCTTTTCTTTCCTTTTCTTCTCTTTTCTTTCCTTTTCTTTTCTTTTCTTGAGATAGGGTTTTGCTCTGTTCCCCAGACTAGAGTGCAGTGGTATGATCATGACTTACTGCTCCCTCAATCTCCTTGGCTCAAGAAGAAATCATCCCACCTCAGCCACCTTAATAGCTGGGACTACACGCATGTGCCACTATGCCTGGATAATTTCTAAATATTTTGTAGAATTGATGTCTCACTATGTTGCCTCGGATAGTCCCCATTATGATACTAGCTGTGGATCTATTATTTATGGCTGTTATTTTGATGAGATGTGCTCCTTCTATACCCAGATTTTTTAGGGTTTTCTTCGTGAAAGAACATTACATTTTATCAAATGCCTAAGCATCAGTTAAAATGATCATATTTTTTTTTCCTTTATTCTGTTTATATATATCACATTGATTGATTTACTTATGGTGAACCACCCTTGCATCCCTTGAATAAAGTCCACTTGATCAGGATGAATAATTTTTCAATGTATTGTTGAATTCAGTTTGCTAATATTTTGTGGAGAATTTTTGAGTCAGTGTCCATCAGGGGAACTGGCTTGTAGTTTTTTTGTTGTGTTTTGTTTTGTTTTGTTTGATGTGTCTTTCTCCAGTTTTGGAATCAAAGTATCTATTGTAATGTTTCCTTTTTCATCTTTGATGAAAAGACAAAATCAAAGATGAAAAAGGAGACATTGCAATAGATAATGCAGAAATTCAGATAAACATTAGAGGCTACTATGAGCAACTATATGCCAATAAACTGGAAAACCTAGTAGTAATGAATAGTCTCTCTTGCTACTTTTAGGATCCATTATTTTTCCTTGACCTTGGAGGTTTTGGGGTTTTGATTATTAAATTCCTTGAGGTAGTCTTCCTTGAGTTAAGTCTGTTTGGTGTTCTATAACCTTCTTGTACTTGGATATTGTTATCTTCCTCTAGGTTTGGGAAGTTCTGTGTTATTATCCCACTGAATAAACTTTCTACCCCTCTCTATCTTCTTTTTAAGGCCAATAACTCGTAAACTTGTTCTTTTGCAGCTATTTTCTACATCTTGTATGCATTCTTCATTATTTTTAATTTTTTTCTTTTGTCTCCGCTGACTGTGTATTTTCAAATAGCCAGTCTTCAAGCTCATTAATTCTTTCTTCTACGTGATCAATTCTATTGTTAAAAAACTCTCATTAATTCTTTAACATGTCAATTTCATTATTCTACTGCAGAATTTCTGCTGGATTGTTTTTAATTGTTTCGGTGTCTTTGTTAAATGTTTCTGAGAGGATTCTAAATTTCTTCTCTGTGTCTTCTTGAATTTCATTTAGCTTCCTCAAAATAGCCATTTTGAATTCTCTGTCTAAAAGGTCACATATCTCAGTCTCTCTGCAACTGGACACTGGTGCCTTATTGAGTTCATTTGTTGAAGTCATGTTTTCCTGGATGTTTTTGATGCTTGTGGATGTTCATCTTTGGCCATTGAAGAGTTAGGTATTTATTGTAGTCTTCAAAGTCTGGGCTTGTTTGTCCCATCCTTCTTGAAAAGGCTTTCAAAGTATTTGAAGGTACTTGGGTGCTGTAATCTAAATCTTTGGTGACTACAGCTCTATCTGCATTAGGGGACACTCCAAGCCTGGTAATTACATGGCTCTTGAAACCTTGTAGCAGTACTGCCTTGGCGGTCTTGCATAAGATCTGGAAGAATTTTCTGTATTACCAGGCAGGGACCTTTGATCTCTCCTCTTTTCCTTTACCCCAAATAGTCTCTTTCTCCATGCTGAACTGCCTGGAGCTGGAGGCGGGGTGACACAAGCACCCCTGCAACCACCACCACTGGAACTGTGCTGGGTCAGCACTATATCTTGTCCAAAGCCAGGAGTAACCACTGTCTGGCTACAGTCTATGTTTCATTCAAGGCCCAAGGGCTCTACAATCAGCAGGTGGCAAAGTCAGTCAGTCTCATATCTTTTCTTTCACGTTGGCAAGATTCCTTTGGCCCTGGGCAGATCCAGACATGCCATCCAGGAGCCTGAGCCTCAAGTCAGGAACCTTAGCAATCTACCTGGTGCTCAATTCCACTGCATCTGAGCTGGAACCCAGGCTTCAAGGTGGAATTTTTCTGTTTTCTGGGGTTTTTCTGTTTTTGTTTTCATTTTGAGATGGAGTTTCACTCTTGTCTCCCAGGCTGTAGTGCAATGGAATGATCTCGGCTCACTGAAACGTCTGCATCCCAGATTCAAGCAATTCTCCTGCCTCAGCCTCCCAAGCAGCTGGGATTACAGGCGTGCACCACAACACCCAGCTAATTCTTTTTGTATTTTTAGTAGAGATGGGATTTCACCATGTTGGCCAGGCTGGTCTTGCACTCCTGACTTCAGGTGATCCACCCACCTCAGCCTCCCAAAGTCCTGGGATTATAGGACTGAGTCACCGTGTCCAGCCCAAAGTTCTACCTACTCTTTTCTCACCTCTCCTCAAGCAGAGATTTCTCTCCCTATGGCCACCACTACCCAAGGACCACAGTGTGTACTGCCTGGCTGCTGCCAATGTTCCCTTGAGGCTCAAGGGCTCCTGAGTCAGCTTGGGGTAAATGCTGCCAGACCTGGGTCTCTCTCTTCAGCACAGTGAGCTTCTCTGTCCCAGGGCAGGTCCAGAAGTGCCACAGAGGAAACAAGACCTGGAATCAGGGACCCAAGCAGCTGTCCTGGTGCTCTACCCTACTGTGGCCAAGCTGGTATGCAAGATGCAAGACAAAGTTCCCTTTACTCTTCCTCTGTTTCATGAAATAAATGGAGTCTCTATCTCTATCTAGATACCATATCTGGTAATACACTGGGTTACACCTCAAGCCAGCAAGTCTCTGAGTTTCATCCAAGACCTGAAGAGGGTACTGCCTGACTACCACTCCTCAATTTTCAGGACTCAAGGATTCTTTAGTCAGCAGGTTCTTTCAGGACTTGGTCTTTCCTTTCAAATCAACAGGTTCCCTTCTGGTCCAGGCTGTGTCTAGAAATGTCATCTGGGATCTAAGGCCTAAAATGAGTATGTCAGAACTCTTCCTGGTGCACTCCTTTACTGTGACTAAGCCAGTATCCAGGGTGCAAGACAAAGTCCTCTTTACTCTCCCCTCCCCTTTCCTCAAGAAGAAGAAAATAATCTCTCCTGGAGCTGCAAGCTGAACTTCCTGGGGTTCCGGGAAGGGTGACACAAACACTTCCTTGGCCACCTTGGTTGGTGTCTCACTGGGTCACATGTGCTACAAGTCCATTGGATCTGAGTTCAGCACAGTACCAGGAGTTGCCAGGAATTACAGTTCTGGTGACCTGGAGTGCCTTGCAAGTGTATTTAGAACCCCAGAGCACTTTAACCTGCTGTGCTAGAGTGGCAGGGCTTGCTGAAACTCAGTTTCTGACTGCTGGAATGGACTATTCATTTCTGGCTAGAGCTTATCTTGGAGGACATCAGCTGGGTTGTTCCCAGTGTTGCTTTCTGTTGTGATAAGGTAGCACTGATTTCCAATGTGAAGTCTTACAATCACTACATTCTATCTCCCCAAAATGCACAGTTTCTTTCTCCATGACCCATGGCCACTGCTAGGGGATGGGTGACCTATGGTGTAAGCAATTCAAGACTATTTTTTCTACCCTCTTCAGTGCCTGTTTCCTTAATATGATGTTAAAATCAAGTACTGTGATAGCTCACCTGAGCTTCAATTCTTATGATGGTGCTTTTATTGTATGGATAGTTGTTCAATTTTGTATTCCTGTTGGAAAGGATAATTGTTGGTGCTTCTTTTCGGCCAGACCTTTGGTGTAGGCAGTTCAAGAGTGTTTTATCTATCTTCTTCAGTGATCTTCTCCTTAATATGATGTTAAAATAAAGCACTGCAATAGCTCACTTGAGTTTCGGTTATTATGTTGGTGCTTTTGTAGTGTGGATACTCTTTTGATTTTGTGTTCCTCTTGGGGAGGATAACTGCTGGTGCTGCTATTTGGCCATCTTGCTTCACCACCTCCCGGCATCTCCTCATCATTTTAATCTGACATTACCTATAAATTTCTTCCATTAGTTAAGTGTGATGGAAGTGATTCAGTATAACTTCTTATATTTGATTTCAATAGTTCTGTAGCTTCCTCTTCCATACATAGAATACTCCCTCTTAGAAGCTACATGCCACATAAGTTTTCTGAGTATACTGAGAACAACATAATGTGTGGAAGATCAAGATAACTATGTGGAGAAACAGAAACATTGCAGAGGTACACTAGCATGCCAAGCAGGTAATTACACCTTTCTTAAATTCTTCAGTTCTCTTCAGTAGCTAACTGAGTGCTGCTGAAGAATGATACCAGTTGGTGCCACGTGAACCAGAAGAATCGCACAGCTAGGCTTTCCCCAAATGCCATTCAAAAAATTATGCTGTATTGAAGAGACTTTTTTTTTTCACTTTAGGAAAACACATTCATTTTCATAGAATTAAACAGGTAAGGAACACAACTAAACATTTTTAAACCCATAAGGAGTGTGTAAAGATAAAAATCTAGAACAAACATACTGTTTCGTAGTGTTTTAGAAATACTTATAGAATACTATGTATCATGTGCAATTCTAATGACGAGTCCCATCAATCCAATAAGGCAAATAAAAGAGAGAACAGGTGTGAGAATTTAAAAAGAAATGTAAAATGTGCTGCATTTGTGTACAACATGATTATATGTATGAGAAATTTCCAAAGACAGTTTTGAGAACTATGAAGAGCACTTATCAATGTGGTTGAATGTTAAATCACTGTTCAAAATTAGTAACATTTTTATATATGACTAATAGCCATATAAAAATGCAATAGAAAAACAAATGGTTAAAGAGACTGATCATAAAAGTAACTAATAATTATGTACCTAGAAACAAATCTTAAAGATGTGTGACATGTTCACATTCATATGTGGGCGCTAAAAATGTTGATCTCATGGATACAGAGAATAGAAGGATAGATACCACAGGCTGGGAAGAGTGTGTGGGTGGCAGAGGGGATAAAGATGTGGGTGGAAGAGGGGATACAGAGAGGTTGATTAGTGGGGCACATACATACATTTGAAGAAATAAGCCCCAATGTAGCAGAGTAGGGTGACTCATATTATCAACGAATGTATTGTATATTTCAAAAGTAGCTAGAAGAGAGAATTGAAATAGTTACCCAATGGCTAGAAATGATAAATATTCAAGGGTAACTGGATGTAGCTGGTAATACCCTGACTTGGATTATAGACACACTCGTACTGGCAATAGTGAACAAAGGTACTAACAGTGTACGCCCCGTAAAGTACACAGAAAAGTGTGTTTTTGTGTATCAGGTAAAAAAAAAAAAAAAAAAAAAGAAAAAAAAGGATGTGTGAAATATCATAATGGGGTAAATCACCAAATGCGTGTGGAAGAACATGGTAATATGAATTTAAATGATTGAAGAGCTAGTGTAGATGCTTCAAAAGGAGAGGAGGATAAATTATTACTATAAAGATGTTATTTTACCCTAAGTATGTGTATCAAATTTAATAAAATTTTACTACATATTTCAACAACATTTTTTATCAAGGTTGAAAAATTAATTCTAAAGGTAGTATGAACAATTATAATATGCTGTAAGGATGTTCATGTTAGTTTTGAATAAAACAACAAGACAGCTAACTCTGCCAAGCCAGATAACATTATTCTAAATCTATACTAGTTAGGTAAAGGCAAAGATGAATAGATCAATAATAATAACAAAAAGGCTAGAAACAAAGTTAGTTATTGTCAGGATCCAGACAATAAAATAGAAAGCACTCCAGGTATTTCAAACAAAAGTGTCTCAATACAGAGAAGTGGTTACAAGGTGTTGTAGTGTGTAGAAGAAGAAAAAAGAGAATGAAAAGTCAGCCAAAGAGTCTAAAATTAAGAATAGTGATGCTCTTCTAAATGGATGTTTTTATCTATTGCCTGCTGCTGCATTGTTAAAGGTGCTGTTTCAGTCAATTCTGATATCACTCAAAATAATGCTGCCGAGAACAGACCCTTACCATGCTGCCTTTGCCTGTACTCCGTGGAGTCTGGAGACCCTGTATACTCACTGCCATTTCAGCAACTTCCTACAACTGCCAGAAGCAAGCATCTTCTTTCTTTCTCTTGCATTCTGATTATTTTCAGTGTATTTTAATGATAAGAGTCTAAAGCAAACCCCTTAGCCAATGAGACTCAAAACTGTATTTTGAAGAACCCCAATCTCAGCAAAATAGGGTAGCGTATAAGAGAATTTGGGACAGAGTGAATACAAACGAGCTTCACAGTTCAAATGAGTAGAAAAAGAGAACAACGCTCCAAAATTGACTGCTGAGGATCTACATAAATGTTATAATTCTCCCTTTTCACTCTATATACGAATAACATTTTTTACACATCTAAAAGGTAAGTAAGACTGTAACTTTAAAACTATTAAAAGGCAATTTAGGGACAAAACTTTAACGTCTTGAAAACTGGGAAAATTTCCCTTAAAATTACAAAGCAGAGTAATCAAAAAGAGAAAAGACTGGTATTTGAATACAATAAAATTCTGCTTAACAAAACGAATAATAAAATATTAAAATACCATCCACAGGCTGGGAAATAATATTTTAAAGCAAATAATTGTCATAGAACTAGTAGTAGACAAACTGTATGGATTTTTGACAAGTCAGTATAAACACACAATATAATTTAATTTTTTTTTTTTTTTTTTTTTTTTTTTTTTTTTTCAGTTGGAGTCCTGGTCTGTCACCAGGCTGGAGCGCAGTGGTGTGATCTCAGCTCACTGCAACCTCCACATCCTAGGTTCAAGCAATTCTCCTGCCTCAATCTCCCGAGTAGCCGGGACTACAGGCGCGTGCCACCAAACCGAGCTACTTTTTGTATTTTCAGTAGAGACAGGGTTTCACCGTATCGTCCAGGATGGTCTCCATCTCTTGACCTCGTGATCTGCCCGCCTCGATCTCCCAAACTGCTGGGATTACAAGCATAAGCCACCACACCTGGCCACAATAATTTAATTTAAAAGTTTGTAAAGATTTTATAAATTAGAAAATCAGAATGACCCATACGAATAGAGAAAGTACTCAAAATAGTAGCAGTCATGTAAGCTATAATACTAGTTACAATTTCATATTGATCAGTTTGGCTCAAAATTAAATGTTCAACCTGCTGTAGCGTATGAAACAATGGAGAAAAGAGAAACCTCAGGTACTGATAGTTAAAAAGGAAATTGCGACAAACAATAAAATAAATGATGCTTATACCTAAAGTTAGAACTTGCATACATATTTTAGTACACTTTTCAAGTACTTTTATTTCATTTAAAGAATGTTAAATAATAATACTAGGTTAGATAAATCCAATCAATATCCTAAATTACAATAAAACAATAACTTTGAAGTTATCTTTTGTCAAAAAAATTATTTGCAGTTTTACCAAAACAAAATTAACTGCAAATAATGACCTACTAAATGTTAAGAAAACTGTAAAAAAGAAAAGAACATGAGAAAAATTATTAAATCATGAAAGAACTTTCTTGAAGCATGATGTTTAGATACAAATTATGTAGAGACAATGCTTAAAAAATGTGAAATATCAATGAGAATTATCCATATTATTTATACAAATTACTTGTGTAGCTAAATTAGAAATTGAGGAAAGGTCACTGCAGAAATTTCAAACAGGTTATATTAATTACTAACAAACATCTAGAAATGTCAATCTAATAGGAAAAGAAATAAAATAAAGCACCACAATACCATTTTAATCTAGCAAATTAGCAAAGATATTGAAAATGATAGCAAGATTTAAATTATGGCTGTATTGAATATGTATGATTTCCTGATTTCTAACTTCTAGCAATCTGAGGTAACTTAAATGCTTAACACAGGTGAGGTTTCAGTAAATTGCATGTCATTATTTAACAAGAAAATTAGTTTTTAAAACACTAATTTCTTAGGACAACAATCAGGAAACAAGCATTTTAAAGAGGGACTGAAAAACTTGATGTTTTGCCTATTAACAATTTAGAAAATAAAATTGAAATTAAGTAATTTAAAAATAGACAGGAATCTACTATAAATATACATTATATATTTCTGTGTTAGAGTCACTATTATACATTTAATTTTAATATTTATTAAATTATCTAAAATACACATTTTATCTTTTAATAATATGAATATACACTATTGAATAAAATAATAAAGGAAGGATAATCAGTGCAATACTTCTATGTTTTGAGGACTGAAGATACAACAGAATACTATAACTGTATCTTGAACTATGCATAGCAAATATATTCTTCAGGTCCAGCAATAAAGTTTTATTAATTTTTATTTTTGCATTTTCCCAAATTCATTTTTACTTTAGTCCTATGGCCATTTCACGACCTCACACAATATTCCTGCGTTTGCAATTGCAATGCCCTCATTATTAGTCTCTTGCTTACATATTTTTAGCACTGTCATGAGCTGATCTTACAGTGCTACCTACTGCCAACTCATTCAAAACCTCCCCAGTCCCTACTAAATAAAATTTAAATTACTTTGTCTTGCACTCGATGTCATGATATACACAATCTAGACTCACATCTATTTTTACATATTTTTAAGTCTTCCTACAGATTGTCTAAACTTGACAAAACTAGTTAGATATCTATTGTAGTCACTTATTAAATACATGTTGAGTGACTGATATTTTATGTCTTGAGGGCATAAATTCCCTGCATTTCATTGACAAGAAATACCCTCACAATCTCCCTACCTCTTTTCCCAATCCTCTTATCACACACATGCATTTAAATCTCTTGGTGGAATTTATGACTTCTTCATGATCCCATTTAGATAATATCTCAATCAACTCAGGCTGAAGTGTACTCTCTTTTTTTCTAAGTCATTTCTTGCATCTCAGGCCTTGCCCTTAACCCACTTCTCTTTGTGCTGCTTTTTGTTTCCGTATTCTAATTTCTACTCTAGTGGATCAGGTTCATGAAGCAAGATAGTCACAGCCATTTTAATTTCCTCAAACTTACATACAAATTACTTACCTGATAAAGGAGGCCAGGATTCAAACATACTGCCAGTAAAAATAAAGCCAGTACTACAAAATAAATGAGAGAAATGGGGTAAATAGACTTTTTGGTATGTTTTAAGAGTTTGAATATGTAAAGCAAGTAGATCATACTCAATTAAAAGGTATATTTAATCACTTTCCTTCACCCATTCTCAGTAAATAGTTCTACTGATTATCACATTTTTATTGATTTATGTATTACTTGTAACAATAATACTAACACACAGCAATAGCAAACCAATGGGAAGAAAGGGTATTTGAATTCAGACACACACTATAGCTCAACATTGAAAACTGACACACTATCTTCTCAAAATTCATAGTCAGCAAAAATCCAAGGTGCACAATAATTTTTCCAAAAATACTTGTGAGTGTAGTATCACAAAAATAAATATATCCATTATAAAATAAGTGCTGGCCAGGTGCAATGGCTCACACTTGTAATCCCAGCACTTCCGGGGCAGGAGGATCACTTGAGCCCAGGAGTTTGAGACCAGCCTGGAGAGCATAGCAAGACCTCATCTCTACAAAGAATTTTAAAAATACGAGTCAGACATGTGGCACATCTGTAGTCTCACCTACTCAGGAGGCTGAGGCGGGAGAATCACTTGACCCTAGGAAGTTGAGGCTGCAGTAAGACATGGTTACACCAGTGTACTCCTGCCTGGACAACATAGTGAGAACCTGTCTCACAATAAATAAAACAAAATTAAATTAACACAAGCATAAGCAGACTGAGTAAATGAAGGAGTATATAGGGAGAATGGCAAAAGGACACATCAGGAAGGGTTAAGGATGACAGTGATTCAAATAAATATACTAGCAAACTTCTGATTTGCAGATTTACGGTTGTTTCTTTTTGTTTGTTTGCTTGTATAAAGACTGGCATTCTTGTAGTTCTCTATTATGCATGGTAATTTGAATTTTGATTTTTTAAAAAGTCGGCATTTTACGTTATACTTCTAGCTGCCAGAACTCAGCACAACTGAACAACTTCGAGTTTTCTTAAAGGTCCATTTATTCCAAAGTGGAGGAACCCAAGTTGAAGCCTGAAAACAGGAAGCAGTAAAACTTGGGAAGTTAAAGTTTTATGTTATCACAGTCACTCACAAAACCATGCTTGTTAAACTGAATTAAAATAATCATTTATATTTTCTATACATTGTAAAAGATACCTAAAAATCAGCCAAGCTTATTATTGCATTATTTCCAACACCATCTTGTCATGTTTCCCTACAGTTAATTTATCATTTATTAGCATAGGCGAGAAACAGGAAAATACTACATCAAAAAGAATTAAAACTTAATCTGAATAATATAGAATGCTATATAATTAATGTATTCATATAAAAACTATTTTAAAATAAGTTATTTTTATCTTTTGTCATGAACAGCTAGTAAGAAAGCTTGTTAAATCGTTCCAGAGATTCATCGTTACACTGTAGTTTTCAGGTAAATTAAAACAGTTCTTATGTAGAAGCTTAGGTAATGGGGCAACTTAAAACAGGGTAGTCTCACTATGCCATCCACAGAAACATGGGGGCTGTTGACAGTCATAAAGAACATAGACAAGATTTGATTTTGCTTAAACATTAGCTCTGTCTGTCACTGGATAAGTGATGTTGCATGTGTTGCAACAAAATAAGTAGTCAAATGTTGTTCTGAACATCCTTCCCATTGAAGTTTTAAAAATTGTTTGTGCTAGTTTGTTCAAGCTACTACAAGAAAGCCCCATAGACTGGATGGCTTATAAGCAATAGAATGTTATTTTTTGTAATCCTTTTATTTCAATTGTTCTTGGAAAACAGGTGGTTTTTGGTTACACGGATATGTTTTTTAGCGGTGATTTCTGAGATTTTGGTGCATCTGTTGCCTGAGCCGTGTACACTGTACTCAATGTGTAGCCTTTTATCCCTCAGCCCCTGCCTACCTTTCCAACTTAGCCCCCAAAGTTCATTATATCATTCTTATGCCTTTGCATCCTCATAGCCTAGCTCCCACTTATAAGTGAGAATATATGATATTTGATTTTCCATTTCTGAGTTACTTCCTTTAGAATAATGATCTCCAGCTCCATCCAGGTTGCTAAGGAATGAAATGCCATTATTTCATTCCTTTTAATGGCTGAGTAGTATTCCACAGTGTATATATACCACATTTTCCTTACACACTCATTGGTTGATGGCCATTTAGGCTGGTTTCATATTTTTGCATTCACAAATTGTGCTGTTATAAACAGGTGTGTGCAAGTATCTTTTTCCATGTAATGACTTCTTTTCCCGGGGTGGATAACCGGTAGTAGGATTGCTGTATCAAATGGTAGTTTTATTTTTGATTCTTTAAGGGATTTCCATACTTTTTCCCATAGAGGTTGTACTAGATTACATTCCCACCAGCAGTGTAAAAGTGTTCCCTTTCAGCACATCCACACCAACATCTCTTATTTTTTAGTTTTTAAATTATGGCCATTCTTGCAGGAGTAAAGTGGTATCTCATTGTGGTTTTAATGTGCATTTCCTTGATAATTGATGATGTTGAGCATTTTTTCATGTTTGTTGGCCATTTGTATATCTTCTTTTGAGAATTATCTGTTCATGTCCTTTTCCCACTTTTTGATGAGATTTTTTTTTTCTTAGTGATTTCTTTGCATTCCTTGTAGATTCTGGATATTAGTCCTTTGTCAGTTGCATAGTTTGTGAATATTTTCTCCCATTCTGTGGATTGTCTGTTTGATGATTATTTTGCTTTGCAGAAGCTTTTAGTTTAGTTGGGTCTTATCTAGTTATTTTTGGTGGTATTGCATGTTCTTTTGGATTCTTGGTCATAAGCTTTTTGCCTAAGCCAATGTCTAAAAGAGTTTTGTCAATGTTTTCTTCCAGAATTTTATAGTCTCAGGTCTTAGATTCAACTCTTTGATCCAACTTTAGTTGATTTTTTTATGAGGTGCGAGATGAAGATCCAGTTTCTTCTAAATGTGGCTTGCCAATTATCCCAGCACCATTTGTTGAAAAGGGTGTCCTTTCCCCACTTTATGTTTGTGTTTGCTTTGTTGAAGATCAGTTGGCTGTAAGTATTTGGCTTTATTTTTGAGTTGTCTATTCTGTTTCATTGGTCTATTTTTAAAACCAGTACCGGGCTGTTTTGGTGACTATAGTCTTGTAGTATAATTTGAAGTCAGGTAAAGTGACGCCTCCAGATTTGCTCCTTTTACTTAGTCTTGCTTTGGCTTTATGAGATCTTTTTTGGTTCCACAGGAATTTTAGAATTGTTTTTTTCCAGGTCTGTGAAGAATGATCAGGGTAATTTGTTGGGAATGGCATTAAGTTTGTAGATTGCTTTGGCAATATGGTCATTTTTACAATATTGATTCTACCCATCCATGAGCATGTGATGTGTTTCCATTTGTTTTTGTCATTGTTGATTTCTTTCAGCAGTGTTTTGTAGTTTTCCTTGCAGATATCTTTTACCTCCTTGGTAGGTATATTGCTAAATATTTTATTTTAATTTGTTGCAGCTGTTGTAAAAGGGACTGAGTTCCTTATTTGTTTCTCAACTTGGTCATTGTTGGGGTACAGCAGTGCTACTGATTTGTATACATTGATTTTGTATTCTGAAACTCTACTGAGTTTATTTATCATACCTAGGAGCTTTTTGGATGACTCTTTAGGGTTTTCTAGGTATGCAATCATATCATTACATGATATGATTGGTGAACAGTGACAGTTTGACTTCCTTTGTATTGATTTTGATGCCTTTTATTTCTTTCTCTTGTTTGATTGCTCTGGCTAGGATTTCCTGTGTTGAATAGAAGTGGTGAAAATGGGTATCCTTGTCTTGTTCCAATTCTCAGGGGGAATGCGTTCAGCATTTCCCCATTCACTGTAATGTTGATTGTGAGGCTGTCATAGATGGCTTTTATTACCTTGAGATTTTTATTACCTTGAGATATGTCCCTGCTATGCCAATTTGGCTGAGGGCTTTAATCATAAACAGATGTTGAATTTTGTTAAACGTTTTTCTGTGTCTATAGAGATGATTATATACTTTGTTTTAATTCTGTTTGTGTGATTTATCAGGTTTTTTGATTTGGGAATATTAAACCATCTCTGCATCCCTGGTATAAAACCCACTTGATTATGATGTATTATCTTTCTGATATGCTGTTGGATTTGATTCGCTAGTATTTTGTTGAGGATTTTTTCATCTATGTTAATCAGGGATATTGGTCTGTAGTTTTTGTTGCTGTTGTTGGTATTATGTAGTTTTCTGGTTTTGGTATTAGGATGATACTGGTTTTATAGAATGATTTAGGGAGGATTCCTTCTTTATCCTTTTGAGTAGTTTCAGTTAGAATGACATCAATTTTTCTTTGAATGTCTGACAGAATTCAACCTTGAATCCATCAGGTTCTGGACTTTTTTTGTTGACAATTTCTTTTATTACTGCTTTAATTTTGCTACTTGTTATTAGTCTGTTCAGAGTTTCTATTTCCTCCTGATTTGATCTAGGAGGCTTATATATCTCCAGAAATGGGAACTGCTGCAGATACAAGTGCAGGAGCCACTGCCACAGACTGGGCAGACAGAGAGGGCAAGCCATGCTTGCTTTTTTAGTGGGGAAGCTCACGGCCTGGGGAATAGTCAGAGTGGGACACTTTAGGAGTGAGACTGACCTTGCCAACTGTGTAGTACCTGGTTGAGGTCTCTTGCCACCAGCTATCTCCAACTTTCCTGGCCAACTATGTAATACAGCAGAGGCAACAAAAATCCCCTCTGGAACATAACCTCATTGTCCTGAGAACCGTCACCATCCACCACAATGGCTGCAGCAAGCCCTGCCCAAGGTGAGTCTGAGCCTAGACCAGTGTAACTCTGCCCCTACCTGTTTGTATTTCTCTACCCACGCTGATAGTGGAACACAAAAGATAGAAATTCGTGGGAGCTTTATGGCCCTACTGATAGCCTGAGGAACCAAAATACACTGGCCAACTTAGGGCAAGCTTAGATCCCCTTCTACTATCACAACTGGTGATCTCTTGAAACCACCACCTCCTCGTTGTTGGTCAACCAACTCAAGCCATTACAGTAACTCATGACAGAATAACCCTGATCCCAGGAAGGAGAAAACGACAGCTAATTCCCCTGCCTGGCTAACCAGAGGTCCTGAGTGCCTCCATGTGAAACTCACTGCTAGCATAACCAGCATTCCAGAAAGCCATCACAGTAAACAAACTACAAGCAAGGACTCTCTCAGAGTTTACTTCACTCCTCTGCCACCTCCACCAAAGCAGATGCTTGTATCCACAGGTGGGAGATCTGAAGACAGATTGCATCACAGGACTCTTTGCAAACATTCCCCAGCACAAGCCTGGAGCCTAGTAGCTCCACTGGGTGGCTAGACCCAGAAGAGCAATAATAATCACTGCAGTTTGGCTCACGGAAGTCCCAACCCTAGGGAAAGGGTAAGAGCACCATATCAAGGGATCACCCAGTAGGAAAAAATAATATTTCTTATAATTCTAAAGGCTGAGAAATGCAAGATCAGTGGACTGGCAGATTCAATGTCTTATGAGGGCCCACTTCCTCATGAACTGTCAGCTTATCACTCTAACCTCACTTGATGGAAGGGTGAGGGATCTCTCTTGGACTTGTATTAAAACTACCCTAATCCCATTCAAGAGCGCTGAGCTCTCAAGACCCAATCACCTCCTAAAGATTTCACCTCCTGCTACCATCACTTTAGGGGTTAGCATTTCAATGTATGAATTTGGGAGGACACAAACATTTAAATCATGGCAATGGTGTAAATACAATTATACAAGCAGATACTGTTTTGTCACATACTAGATGAATATTTTAAAGAAAAAATATAACTGTGAATAGTATGATTATAGTTATAGTTTAACAATTGCAGTTATTTGAATAAGATAGTTTAATAATTTGGAGTTACATTGCATAATAATTATTGAATAGTTTAATAACAAATAGTTATTTGAATCAAAGTAATTCTCCTGCATGTCAACTTCCCTGTACTCTGCCTAATGGAATTCTACTTAACTACCAAAGATTTCCAAACTTCCAAAAATGTCAGTCAAAGTGAAAAAAGGGAGGCATTGCAATTTAATTAATATATTTTTAAGAAGGTAATTCTATAACTGGCATTAGCATCATTAGTACATCACTTAATCCACCCCTAGGCTATTGCCATCCAGCTGGTAAATGAAGCAATTTATCTCTTTTCATTGATTAAATAAAATTATTTCTAGATATCATGTCAAATATGGAGAGATAAAACTAAAATAAAATAGGTATTAGAATTTCATTTAAAAATGGAATTAAACTACATAGAAATTGCTTTAAGTTACACCCTCATTTTTTCTATTGTATCATTTTTTTCTCATTAAAAAGATGAATACATGAAGAAGCTTAATTCTTGTCCACAGAATTAACAGACCCCCAGTGTGCCATAAATTTGTAATGTCCCTTAGTGTTGGATTTGCATATATAAGTGTGGGCCAAGATGTGAAATATCACACACAGGCAGAGAGCTCTTTATAGACAAAGACATCTGAACAGTTGCCTGTGGATCATCTATTCTGGCAAGTACATGAACAACCTTACACCACTAGAGTATAGAATAACAACTTTAATTTTCAATGGGAGTACGGTACATGCATAAATGATGTAAAGAACTGAAATCTCTCTTCTGAGAAATAAAACATTTTTGACATAATTCAACAGGTGCATTAGACACTACTCTCATTACAGTCACCAAAGTCACCAAATAACTTTTTTTTTTTTTTTTCCCGAGATGGAGTCTCGCTTCTTCACCCAGGCTGGAGTGCAAAGGTGCAATCTCGGTTCACTGCAACCTCCCCCTCCTGGGTTCAAGTGGTTCTCCTGCCTCAACCTCCTGAGTAGCTGGGACTACAGGCGTGCATCACCACACCCAGCTAATTTTTGTATTTTTTAATAGAGACAAGTTTTCACCATCTTGGCCAGGCTGGTCTCGAACTCCTGACCTCGTGACCTGTCCACCTCGGCCTCCCAAAGTGCTGGGATTACAAGCATGAGACACCGTGCCTAATTAGCTTTTTTGTGGCTGAAATGTAGTAACTAGAAGTTTTGCCCACCCTCTGCTTTTAAGCCTACTCTCCCAACATAGGGTTGTAGTATCACTTTATGTTGTAAATTATTTTGTCTTGGTTTACTAAACTGTTGACCAGTTTATTAAAGAGTAAGTTTAATTTTAAAATTCTAGGAAATTATAATACAGTCACTTCATAAGACAATTTGTTCAATAAAAAACAATAGTAATAACTTGATACATTTGGAAATTTGTTAAAATATTTGGCTTATAAGCAACTTTTATAACTATAAGCAACTAAGAAAAAAAAAGAGAAAAAAACCTTTACAGTGATATCAGTCCACCTGGGGATAGTACATTCCTCAGAGGAAAAATTATTTTGATGCACCCAAAATATATTTAAACATCAAAATTGTACTTAGCAGTCCTTATGGTATTGTCTAAAGCAAGTTGAAAATGTTTTTTTCATTTTCAGAAATTTTTAAAGACAGATTTTGATATAAATCACAAAACAATTGTAAAACAATTGACCAAAAATATCAGCCATCTTATATTTAGAATAAGAAATGGTAAATTATTCAACAATGTGGACTTCTTTTACTTAGAATCATTTGGGAAGTAAATTATTTTTCCCACAATTAGATTGATCTGGGATGAAAGATAATATTGAGAATAATGCCATAACTTAAGGAAAATTTTCAGGCAGAGCGTAAGGCATGAAAGATATCTTGTGGACAAAAATCATGTATCAAATAACAAAAAAATTACATAAATTTGAAGAGAATAAAGATGTGATCTTAAAATATAGGCATTGGCAAGCAAATAAAACTTTCCAGACCCCAAATAAGAAGTGCGAATCTTTTCTTATAAATTATTTCCCTGGAACAAATATTGAAACTGAATGAGTAGTCACATAATTATGTAATTAGACCCAAAATAGCCACTACTTTGCAAGTGGCCAATAGAATCATAATGAGCTACAATATGTGTTATGCAAACTAAACCCTGTTAAAGAATTGGGTTTGAAGAAGAATTGGAGACTCAAGCATACCGTATACCTATGAGATGCAGTAATAATAATAACACTCCAGTTTTCTTCTTTTACTCTTGGGTCAAAAACAATCATTTTTTGACCTGCAACATGATATTAAATTTCAATGAATCTAAATGCATAATCAAGCATCTCCGGGAATTTGGGGTATTATGATGAAGATTAATTTGGATAAAGGAGCTCAAAAATTTATTTTGGGTCCATTCTTTAAAAACTATGAAGACTGTATGAACAGGGCTATAGGAAGCCACTCTAAATGTTAAACATCTACTCTGCACCACTGTATCAATTGAATAATGTTATGTATTCAAATGTATGGCAGGCAGATTGATTTTTCCAATGAAATATAAACCTTCAGCCTGTACTTGTAGTAATTATAAGGGAGGGAAAATAATAAACATGTTAAACTAAATTAAAAACCCCAGTGTAACACTGTGAATTACTAACCACACTGGTAATCACCACCATGATGATGATAGTGGCCAGAGGCAGCCAAATGCCTAGGCAGATAGGGCCAGGTCCCTGTGAAACCCCACTTCTAAGCCAAAGATAGTTTGAAGTCTGAAAGCCAAGCTACAGGTTAAATCCTCTGACCAGATTAAGAACTTGTTTACCTGTTTGGCATGATTTCCTGATTGATCCCACCCTTCACTTATTTTATATATACCTACCCATTCCTAATAGGTTTTCTACGCCGTTGTGCCCATCTTTGAGTGGTGTCTTCACTTTAACCATTTTTGCATACTCACAAACCATTCAGCACACATTTGCCATTCTGAGTCCATAAAAGGCCCTGTACCTGGCCACACGGGGTGCTATCCTGCCTTCAGGTAGGGGGACCACCCCTGCATCCCCTCTCTGCTGAAAGCTGTTTGATCACTCAATAAAATTATTCTCTGCCCTCCTCACCCTTCAAGGTTCAGTGCATTCTCATTTTTCTTGTGCATGGGACAAGAACATGGGAAGCAGTGTGCAAGCCAGACTCAGCCTGTGCTGGCCAATTGGGCAGGGCACCTCCTGTGGTAGGTAGCATGCCCCAAGCAAGGCAGAGGTCCCCACTGGCAAAGGGACTGAGAAAAATCCTGTATCAGTGATGTTTGTTGAACATTAGAAATATTTGAGAGAAGTAGCCAGAAAATATTTTATTTATGAACAAAATTATATCACTCTTAATTCCACAAAAATACAATGATTTGCATCCAAATTAAACTTTTAGAAAATATTATCATTGTCCTCATTACTTGGATGAAATCTAAATAAAAAATTACCTTTAGAAAGAAAAAAATAATTGCCAAATGTTCTTTAAAAGCCACAGAAAATGAGAAGTATTTAAAACAACTTCATAAGGCTGAATCACTGCAAATGACATGGATATATATTGTTTCCTTCAACACTCTGATATATTTGTGAGAATAGGGAATTGCTTATATAGGTTAATGCCCAGTGAATGTAACATTTGTTACTTTCAAAAAGAGAACTCATTAGGTATACATCCTCCAAAATTCATGGTGACCAAGGTTTGATTTGCTCAGGGCATTTCTAGCTTATGAGTTATTCTAAAGTAATTCTCATGATTTCCAAAGTGTTATGGTTTGGACAATAAATTATATGGACACCTTATCTATGATTCTTAATATAGATTTTTTTCTTTTTGTTTTTAACAAGCATTGTAAATTGCTGGTGTATGTAACAAATAAGAGTCAAGGAAATGTTATTTTTATCATTAAGTATTTAATTACTATGCCTCTATGTTGTAAAATTTTGTCTAATATTTTGTGGAAAATATTTTCCATTATCAATATTCATTTATTATTGTTTTCCTTTAATTTCTTTTTAAACTCCACACAATCTTAATATGCAGAATAAGCAGTTACTTTAGGGTTAAAGTGCATATACATAGGCAGAATCATCCCTGTTAGAGGACTGGAGCACTGCTAACCATGTTTCATCCTGGGGTGTTTAAATGAACCTTGGAGCTCTCAAGCCCTAATTTGAATTTCGATGTGCCCATATATCCTAAGTTCAGAGTTATTTGTACAAGATTGCTTATGGCAGATGTCCAGAGTCATATAGCTGTGGATTTTCCTCTTGTCAAATCCGATGAAGTGGCTGTAGCTTGTATTTGCATTTCTTCTGAAGTCAGCCACCATATCCCTGCAGAAAATAGAGTTAATGACTAATAATTTGGCACATTTTTTTATAGACCAGTAGAGAAATGACAAGACCCAAATTACTCATGGAGGATAGTTCTGATGTTGCTACCTTTTAGACTGCATCAGTAGATCTAAATATAGTTTGAAACTTCTTACTTAAATATGCCAAATTATTAAGCTCTGATTTGTGATGAAGTGCAACTCAAGAAAAAGCATGAGGTAGTACTTTAGCAGATCATACACCTGCCATAAAATGCTGAATCATTAACTGTTCTCTTTAATATTTGTCTTAATGTTCTTTGTGTATTTGTACTATAATATGAATTTTTCCTGTCTAGAGATAGTCAATTTACCCACTCTCACATTATGGAGTTGGTTTGCTGATTCAAAGAATGTGTGATGAAATTTCAGAAAGAAAGTGATTAATATTCAGAAAAATAAGAAAGTTCTGTTAGTTATAAACTAGAAATGGGGAAAAATGACTTGGATGGAAAAGTCAACAGGAGTAAACTCAATGAGAAAGGTGAATTGCAGAGAACCAAGGAGATCAGAAAACACTGAAAGACAAATTGCCAAATACACTTTTTTAAAAAGTCAGTAATTAAGATGATTTTAGGGTTATTTGTAATATTTACAATATTTAATGAGAGGAGAAGCAGATAATGAATGAGTTAGTGTCAGTATTCAGGAAGTTCATTTAACATCAGTCGGTTTATGGTTCATTGTTCCTCTATGGATTTAGGTGAACTAACCACCTATAGGTGAACAATTAATTTCATATAGTTATGTGAACTATTGCTTTTTTGTTTTATTTATTCTTAATAGTAGTTTTTTGTTTTTTAATTGAGATGGAGTCTCACTCTGTCACCAGGTTACAGTGCAGTGGTGCCATCTCGGCTCACTACAATCTCCGCCTCCCAAGTTCAAGCGATTCTCCTGCCTTAGCCTCCCGAGTAGCTGAGATTACAGCAGCCTGCAACCACGCCTGACTAATTTTTGTATTTTTAGTAGAGACGGGGTTTCACCACTTTGGCCAGGCTGGTCTCACAACTCCTGACCTCAAGTGATCTGCCCACCTCGGCCTCCCAAATTGCTGGGATTACAGATGTGAGCCACTGTGCCTGGCCTCAAAAGCTCTTTGGAAACAGAGAAATAAAAGATGCTTATTAGAATAGATGGAAAGGGCACAAAGAATTGCATAAAATGATAAAGGCACACAGAGCGATAAGAAAATGGTCAGTGTGCTTTGGGCAAAATTTTGTTTTACATGTCATACAGTTATGCAATTATATACGTCAAGGTAAGTAACAGAGAAACGCAATACTATCTGGTGCAGGAAACATTGAAAAAGTATGGTATAGAGTATGCAGCCAACATGCTGTTGTTATCTGACCTGTAGCTTTAGTAAAATTTAAGTGGTTAATGAGAATTCTAAAAAGCAGCACAAACTAGAAGGAAATTGAAAATCTGTGCCACAAATTGTCACGAAGTATGTATCAGACAGTCTTTTTGAATTTAAGAGTAGGCAATTTGTAATTTCCCTCATTTAATACTAATGACAAGCAGTAGAAAATGATTGGAAAGACTAATGTAAGTTTATTTTGTATTAAGATGCTTTGGCCCTAACAGTTTAATGATGGTGTACCTTTCCATAGCTTTCTTTGATTTTACTTGCTTCGGCTTTGCTGGACATTTTGGATTAGTAGGCTGTTTCCTACCAACTTAGAAACATTTTGAGCCATATTTTTTCACAGATTTTGTTGTGATATAGTCTGTCTCCTCTCTTCTGCTGGGACATTAAAGAAATAATAGCTGGGAGAAAACATTACACTCTCCAGAAGTATTGACTTCCAGGCTACTGCCTACATAGCCATCCAAATAACAAGCAAAAAGTATAGTAACACTCATATGTGAAAAGAGAGATTTCTTTCTAGTTTTGAAAAAATGGGGTGTTTACTATTCACTTCTCAAAAAAGTCCATTATAGTAAGAGTACATTTTGTGGAAAACAAAATGAGATAGTATTTAAAGATAATTTATAGTAGGATAAAAAACAACTCAACAAATGCATTAAAAAAGGCTATAGCGGTATTGGGAGAATGTATTCTTCTATGAACTCTGAGAGTATCAAAACCCAGAGTGGGTAAACAGACAGGTGGACTCTAAATCTCTTAAATTTAAGAGTTGTGTATAGTATTCTTTTGGCATTTAACCCACATACCAACCCATGCACAATAGCATTTGTCAACTAAAGCCTGAGCTTGTTTAAAGTAAAATTAATATTTGTCTTCGGAGAGTGTTCAGTGCTTTATTGAAGATGTAGCATGAAACAAATAAGAGCCAGACTATTTCTCTTTGGTAATTTAAAATAAAAACATGGAATAGGGGAAGAAAAGGTAATTTTTATCTAGAAATGAAGAACATTAAGGTACTTTGTAAGTAGAAAATAAGAAACCCCATTTTAAAAAATATCAGATCGTAAATTGAAACATAATCTATGACAGCCATTTATACACATTTAAAAACCTGTAAATGCGAATTAAGGCTATTCACCTACGTGAGAAAACCATTAAATACAAAGAGAAATAAAGTGTTTAAAAAATAAATGAAAGTGCCCATCTTAAAGGTTAAAGAAACAAAATACAAGAACTAGACATAAATAGAACTAAAATTGGAATTATTTTACTAAGATTCTAAAGGACATAGCCTACAAACTCAAGAATAAGTTGTGATGAAACAGCCGAAGTGAGAAAACAAAGTCTTAATTGTGAATAATAATATATTTACATATGGAGTTACAGGATATGTGAAGACAATCTTACCAAGACTATTTAGCCCAAGAAGCCTAATTTGTTTATTAATATTCTAAATGGGTCAAAATCTGAGCTACCAAGCCTTGAGTATTTTAAAATCAACATTGTTTATGAAAACAAGGAAATCAAGAAATCTTCAATTTTCATTTACCTACATTCTAATTTAGAAACACTGACAGCTCTTTTCAGGAAATTACATTATTTTTAAATGAAGATGGTAAAAGTCATTTCCTTGTGAAATCGAAGAAAGAAGAAAATAAATATGTAGCTCCATTCCTTAAAAAAAAAAAAAAGTATTGAGCAGACTACTTGAACCTGAGAAACACCAGAAGTAAAAAATAAATCTGCTTAATTAGGCAGGCAAAAGAATGGCAAAAGAAAAAAAAATAGAGGAAAATTGCAGCTGTTGCTTCTATGTGGTATGTAAAAGCATAACCTGGGAAATAGTTAACCTAATAATGGAGATGAAGAAGTTATAATGTTGCAAAAATCAGAGTAAAGAGTAGAAATTAATTAGATAAAGGAAGACAGAACATTCCAGACAGCGGGAACAGCATATAGGGCACTGGAGGTGAGTTTGCATATGTGAGGAAAAGGGGGAATAAAAATGGGTGGCCGGATCCTGCAAAGCCATACACAAGATATTAAAGATCTGTCGTTTCATCCATTGCAAACTTTTCAGGTATTTCAGTCTGGGCTAGAGGGCATAGCAGTAGCGGCAGCAGCTTGATCCTACTTATATTTTTCTTTCTTTTCTTTCTTGTTTTTTTTTTTTTTTGACAGTGATGTGATCCTGGCTCATTGCAACCTCCACCTCTTGGGTTCAAGTGACTCCCCTGCCTCAGCCTCCCCAATAGGTGGGACTACAGGCACGTGCCACCACATCCAGCTATTTTTTTTTTTTTTTTTTTTTTTGTATTTTAGTAGAGACGAGGTTTCACCATGTTGGCCAGGAGGGTCTCAATCTCCTGACCTCATAATCCATCCAACTAGGACTCCCAAACTACTGGGATTACAGGCGTGAGCCACCACGGCCCACCTCTTACTTATATTTCTAAAGCATCACTTTTCCTACTTTTAGAGCATTGTATTGAATGTAGACAAGAACTAGGATTCTATTGAGTGCCAAGTAAGGGATTGGTCCTGGAAATGTGAATGCATGACCGTTTGAAGATCTAGCCATCTTTGACATACTCACTAGCTGTTCGTGAAGGAGAAATCAGAGTCTTAGATATCTAAAGTGATATATAAAGTGATTAGTCATATATAACTTAGTGTGAACTACAAATGTGTCTACTTAAATCAATGAGAAAATGACAAAATAAAGTGCCATGGAAGATTATCTGAAACATACTTGAACTTTTATCATTGTTGAACAACTATTTTTACTTGAGAGTCATTCTGAAGAATGTTCAATTAGTTCTTCCTGTGTGATCAAATATAATCCTTCCCTTTCCAGACAAAAAAAAAAAAAATTCCCTGTCTAGTAACTGTTTTCTGTAGCTTTGACAAAAGCTCAATTCTTGATCTGACATTCAGATTCATTAAATTCAAACTTTATTTTCATAGCTTTTCCTTTCACTTAGGGAAAAGACATTGTATTTTAAATATTATCTTTGTGAGTGGGGATAATTCGCTGGTGAAAGTTTTTTTGGCTTTTGGAAAATCTTTAATAGGCAGAATTACAAATATAATGCTAACAATTAATATACAAAATAGGGAAAACAAATAAAACCAAAACCTATCAGGGAAAATTAGTTCCAGAACTAATTTTGTAACAGAAACAATGTAATAAAACAACCTCCAAAAGTTTGAGGCTTAGACCTCATAAAAATATATTAATAACTTTTAGCAGAACAATCATGCTTTTTTTTAGAAAAAAATAAAAACAGCATGGTTGACCTATTTAACCTCCTTTATCCAATTTACTGGCTATATTTAGATTTTAGGCATGAAGATTATATGAGATTGAGTTGTCCCCAAAACTTCAAAGGCTGAGAATATTATAAGGTAATTCTGACATAATTTTCTCCATTTGTCCTCATTTATTTACTCTTCTTAGACAGTAGATGGGCAAGCTACAGGGCAAGTTTGAATAATATTCCTAAAGACACATCTTCATTATATATCAGTATATTCCATGTTACTAACTCAATACCTTCTGTAAGCAAATAACTAGTGACTATTTCCACAAGAAGATACAGACAGCTGCAGAGACAGAGTCAGTTCTCTCTGGTTGCTGGCCTGTGCCCTTATCCTGCAGAGTGTTTGATGAACCACAGTCCATTGCTACTAGTGCCCCAGGTACCATCCTCCTGCATTAATGGTGATCTCTCCTACTGCTATGTACAAGCACAACCAAAGAGCATTTGCTGTTCCTTTGGCAGCAGTAGACATTTCAACTTTTTAAAAATTTTATTTTGTCTTTTACTCATAGTGAGAAAACTATTTTGAAATCCTTAGGCGAGTTCAGGGGAAGGCCACCCTGTGGTTTGTGTGGAAGCCACAAGCCTAAACGAAATCCAAAAGACTATTGAGCCTGAAGGACACATTGCAGTATATGGGATCCTTCCTCTCATTGTTTCTTAAGTACTATCAGGCAGCATTTCTGGGTTCATGGCTCATGCAGCTTTCTAGAGGATGCTGATTAAAAGCATGTTTCATTCTGGTGTCTGGATTTTATTGTCAGTCTTTCCTTCTCTATGTTTTGTGGATACAGATTTTTTTCTCTGTACTTTAACATAAAGTCAAATTTACTCACATTTGAAGCACATTTTTGCACACTGCTTGTACCCTCTATTTTAAATCAGTTTAGTAACAAAAAAGGTAGTTGCAATGTAGCAAGATGAGCCACAGACAAAACTCCTCAAGACACCAAGTTAAAGAAGGAAGGGGTTTATTCGGCTGGGGACATCAGCAAGACTCCTGTCTCAAGAGCTGAGCTCCCTGAGTGAGCAATTCCTGTCCCTTTTAAGGGCTCATAACTCTAAGGGGGTGCGGGTGAGAGGGTCGTGATCGATTGAGCAAGCAGAGGGTATGTGACTGGGGGCTGCATGCACCAGTAATTACATTGGAACAAAACAGGACAGGGATTTTCACAGTGCTTTTCTATATAATGTCTGTAATGTATGGATAACATAACCGATTAGGTCCAGGGTCGATCTTTAACTACCAGGCCCAGGGTATAGTGCCAGGCTGTCTGCTTGTGGATTTCATTTCTGCCTTATAGTTTTTACTTTTTCTTTCTTTGGAGGAAGAAATTGGGCATAAGACAATATGATGTGTGGTCATCTCCTCCCTTATTTCCCCACTTTGAGACTCTCACTCAATAGTGGGAGTTCTCACTTTCATTTTTATTACCTATGTCTTCTTGCAAGACAGATCGATAGTGATTCATATAGTACACTTGTGCTGAAGCATTTTGGTGAACTAACGTAGTGATGAAGCTTTTTATCATTTGAAGAAGTATAGGTAGCAAACAAAGGAGCAGTAAGCAGGTTCTTATTAGTATTATAATGCTTATTATAAGACTTGTAAATATTTTTAGTACTGGGAACCATTTTCCAAACATGGCCCCAGGATCAAATCTATGCCACACTTGCACAGGCAATCTCTAACTATGTCTTCAACTACTTGTCTTTGATTATCTATGTGATAGGCAGCAATTAGTAAGGTTAAATTTCCTACAGACCTCTCCTTCAGCTGCTAGCGAGTAGTTGAGAGCTAATCTATTTTGACAGATAGCATTTCTCATCTGAGTTTCTTGCCATTCTAGAATAGTCGAGACTCTGCCGGTTTTATTAGTGATAATTTTTAAGACAGCTTGTAACCGTATGATTTGGTTGATCATGTAAATGGGGGTCCGGTATCTCCACGAGCCATCTTGTGCCCAAGTAGCAGGTCCATAATATTGTATGATTCTCTCAGGGGACCATTTACCATTTTTTCAATTTCCTATAGCTGTGTTTCTCTTTTCGTGGGAAGCATAGACAGGGAAACTCAGGCGTTCACCTGTTTTTATGGGCAGTAGGAAGAAAGATGATTTAATAGTGCCAATAACACAACTACTTGTCTGCTGGTCAGTCAGCTTAGCATAGGCTCTATGTCCACATATCCAGTTTAGCCCAGTGGGGGCCGTCCAGTCTCAGTGGGATTTTGAGTGGACCTAAACAGTCTGCAACTTTGGAAATTTACTGAATGGATTTTTCTTTGTGTGATTTGAACTCCACCACGTAGTCTTCCTGCAGGAAGGGTGAAGTCCTTCTTCACTCTTGCTATACAGTATTGTCTAATTATTGAGGCTTTTAGGACATAGAAGTGACCAGGGTGATTCTTCTGGGCCAGGAATTTATCAGGAACTGGGTCTGTAGGTACTAATTCTCGGGTTTCCTATGGCCATTGATCTCCTATTACAGTTCCTTTATATATATAACATGAAGTGACATCGGGAGACTGGGCTACATGCTCGACTAATTGCAAAACAAATTTCTTGTTTTCATGGAATTTCTGGTACTGGCACTTTTAGTTTATCAAAGAAGGTTTAAATACTGGCTCAGGAGAGCATTTAAAAACTTTTTCTCAAACCATGATATTTACTTGAAGATCCAGTCTAGCTCCGTCAATTTTTAGGGTTACACATTCCTCTTTTCTCCAGTGAGGATCAAGGGGATTGGTTATTACTAGCTCTAAGGGGTTACATCCTCCCTTAGTACACGAAAGGCCACTTCTTCCTTTCCGAAGGTGTACTGGATCCTTTTCATTTTTTTTTTTTAATCCAAGTGGCCTAAATGACACAAGACCAGTACTTACATTTATTTTCACACAGACCTAATTTATGACAGATGTACTTATTTTCTGCCATATAGCCTCTTTTCTAATTAAGATAGCTACAACTTATTCCTAACTTATTACTATTATTGACAGCACAGGCATCAAATTTTAAGGTGACTTGTTTGGGCACCCTTTTTTTTGTTTTGTTTTGGCTAACACTTTACTCGTATCATTTATGAGCCCCCACCATTCTTCAGTTCTTAATCTTATTTTAAAAACTGTGGTCATGAGAGGCTCAGATCAGTCATAACACACATCAGGTTGGTCATTTCCTGGGCTACATACCTTGCATAGAATAGCATCATACAAACAAGTTATTTTTAGAGTCCTGGTACACTTACAATAACTGTAAAATAATAGGACCGTAGCAACATTTTGTCCTACCTCAGTGACTTGATGTATACACGGGGAACAGCCCTCAGTCTGAGGAAGGTCAGTGGAAGTCCTTACTGTACAAGTCCAAATTTTAAGGAAACTGAGTCCCACGATGAGTTTTCTCATGCTTCGGCCATGCGTGGACCAGTCAGCTTCCAGGTGGGACTGGAGTAGGGCTTGTTGTCTTCTTCAGAGTCACTCTGCAGGGGTTGATGGAGCTGCTCCCATCCATGTACTGCTCACAGTCTACTGATGTTTAAGGATGATCTCGGAGGTTGGGCCTGCTAGAACTGTTCAACTGAGTCCAACACCTCTACACAGTTATGTTCAACTGGGCTCTCTGATACCGGGAGCAAGGTGGTGGGGTTTAGGGTGTTGTAAACTTCAATGGTTATCTGGGGATTTTCACATAGCAAGCTTTGGTACTTGGTTAATCTGGCATTTGTTAACCAATGGTGCCCTTTGGTATTTATTAAAGTTACCACAGCATGGGGGACTTTTATATTCAGGTTTTGCCTAAGTGTTAGTTTATCTGCTTCTTGTGCTAACAGGATCATTGCTGCTAGGGCCCTCAGACCTGGGGGCCAGCCTTTGGAAACCCTGTCTAGTTGTTTTGAGAGATAGGCCACTGGCCTTGGCCAGGGCCCCACAGTCTGGGTTAAAACTTCAACTACCATTTTTTATCTTTCTGACACATCGAGTGTAAAGAGTTTCGTCAGGTCAAGTAGCCTCAGGACTGAGGCCAACATGAGTTTTTCTCTTAACTCATGAAAACCTCATTGCTGTTGGTTGTAATAAATGTAGTTTATCTAATGTACATTTTTATTAACTGTCACCCACCAAAATATTGACTTAAATCCTGCAGCTACTTGATTTCAAGCTTTAAATTGATCTGGTATTCCTTGTGGGGCTCCAATTGCATCTAAATAGACATGAGAGTCGAATGACCCATAAGGGGCTTCTCACACTTTAAGATGTCTTATATTTTTTCCTTGTGGTTGATGAAATGCCAGGGTGAAAGGGATAGTCAATTGGACTAAAGTACAAGTGCCACTCCAGTTATTCAGCAGAGTGCCCAGTAAAGGTCCACCACAATACCACCACACATCCACTCAGGGATGAACAAGGGCTGACTTATTGATAAGCTCCTGAAAATTCTTAAGCTCATTGCATCCCTTCAGGTCTCCAAGGAATGCTAAATTTCCTCCCTGTCGTGAGAGACACAAAGTGAACTTAGTGTTGGGAGACGGAAGCTGGTAGGCCCTGGGGGCTGACCCACAGAGTGCTGGACTTTGGGAAATAGCATAAAGAGCTTAGCATGACTTATTACTCCAGGCTGTAGAATCCTGGAAAAGAGCTACCATGCAGCTTATACCTGGTCGACTGGAGGACCACCTTAGTGGAAGGGGGACAATCTGGGCCTCTGGCCTGCCATATGCACAAGCATAACAATTGTTTTTGTTTAACGTGTAGATGGAATATTTGATTCATTTTAACCAGGCATTTGTATATTGGTATCCTGTCTTAATTGCTAAAGTTTGTTTTAAGTCTTTAACTTCTATGATCCTCTAGTAAAATGAATGTATGGTTTTAGGAAATTACAAAAACCAGTTGGGGCAGTCCATCCTTGCTCTTTAGTGGTCCACAGAACATTGGACCAACTATGGCATGAAAGGTCTGCATTGGGGGGCAAGACTCCTGGTTGGCACTGAGGTCTTTATCGAAATCTCCCCGGATGAAATGGTCCTAGTTTACTACTAATGCCCAGTCTGAGGAGAGTCAGGAGGGACAGAAGTACTTTTCTGAAGTAGAAAGCTGTCTTTGACTTGGCGAGTCCTCACATAGTATAACAAGGCAAGCATTAAATGCAATAGTTTGAGGCGAAATTGACTTGGTTATGTTAATAACTAGATGGTCAGCAATAGAATGAGGAAAGAAGAAAGAGTA
>NW_016827036.1:124216-137458 GCF_001698545.2 Rhinopithecus bieti | reverse complement strand
TTAAACTTTTAAAGCAATAATTTTAAAATCTTTTAATGTAGGTAAAATCCACATTCTTATGCCTCCTTATAATCATTTTACCAAAGGTATATTTTACTTTTCTTATACACCTTGCACATAAACTGTTTCTTCAATAGTACTCAGGAAGCCTTATTAATTACAAATTATACAACATCTTTTGCATAAAATTTTTTATAACATTTTTTCTTTCACGACTTTTGCAGACAATTCTTCAACATGTCTCAACTTTCTGACTTATTACAAACATTTCTTTCTTTAAACAACCAGTTAATTTATTTCAGAACAAGAATTTACCATATAACACTCTTTTTATATGAATTCTGCCTCCCCCCTTCTTTTTCATTTTTTTTTTTTTGTTGTTGTTGTTGTTGTTGTTGTTAGCAAAGCAGCTGCCGCTACTGATTGAATGCATCTGGACCATCTGCGGGTTACTGAGTTAAGGATTTTTGATAGGAAGTCCTCAGTGCTTTTGGGATATGCCCTTGTTTACACTGACAACAAAGTGGTATTAGAGGGTTACAGTGTTACAGAGAATACCTTTAATAATCAGTTATAGGTTTTACCTTGACTTTTAAAGTAATCGGGTATCCTGTTTTTTTCTTAACTACTTATATATTTCTTTTTCTTTTTCTTTGACTTTCTGTCTCTCTCTTTTCTTAACTCCTTCTTTGTCTCTCTGCCTCTTCCTCTTTGTCTTCTCCTCTCTCTCTTTGCCTCTTTTTCTCTCTGTCTCTTTCATCTCTTTCTCTCTGCTGGTCTTTCCTTTCCTCTGCCAGCCACTTATGCTGCTGTTCTCTTAACTGCTGTGTGGGGGAAAGGAGTCTAAACTCAGCTGTAACCAAGTGTCTGGGTTTCCTGGCTTACAGGTTACCTTGTGCCATACCTTCGAAACAAGAGACCTATCCAGGCTTCCTTCTAATTTGCCAACCTACCTCTAACGCTGACCAGTCTATCTCACACAAAATTTTAAGTTTTCCTGGTGTCATAGTACTCCACAGTCTCTCTTAAATTCTTTTTTTGAAATTTTTCAACATAGTTCCTAGTAGGATGGGCTTATTTGTGCCTGACTTATGCTTCTTCAACACAAAACACCACACTCACACCACACACACACCACAAAACAAAGAACGGGTAAAAAGAGCACACAGACACACACTTTTGCAGTTTGCACCAAACCAAAATCAAAACCAAAATCAGAGTATCCAGAATTCCAAGCCAAATCAAAACCAAAACCAAAGTATCAAGCAATCCAAGTCAATTCAAAACAAAACCAAAGTGCTGGTACAGGCACACTGTGGGTGATCAGGCCACGCTTCCACTCAAATAGAGTAGGCGAGTTCCCATGACCAATCCTGCCAAGCAATTCAAACTAAGTAAAAACCAATACCAAAGTGCCAATAAAGGCATGCCATGGGTGATCAGGCCAGGCTTCTACTCAAACGGAGTGGGCAAGTTTCAAAGACTAGTCTTACCAAGTTTTAGATGTCCAGACTCCAAGTACCCATTCCTTCTTGGTGTTCACCCACTCTGTTGATCCTCCACAGAGGCCTACCACACACTGCTCTGAATGAGGCGTCCCACTGGGGCAAATACCTACCTGGGAGAGCTCTCAGGATCTGTGTCACTCGGGCTGGTCGGAGTCCCAGACAGGGATGTTCTACAGGGCAGGCTTAAGCCGCCTAAGGAGCTGCCTCAACCATCTGCCAATCACCTCGCTTCCCAGTCAGAGAACCAAGAAATGTAGCAGAATGAGTAGCAGACAAAACTCCTCAGACATTGAGTTAAAGAAGGAAGGGGTATATTTGGCCATGGGCATTGGCAAGACTCCTGTCTCAAGAGCTGAGCTCCCCGAGGGAGCAATTCGTATCCCTTTTAAGGGCTCACAACTCTAAGGGGGTGCGCATGAGAGGGTGGTGATCTATTGAGCAAGCAGGGAGTATGTGACCAGGGGCTGCATGCACTAGTAATTAGATCGGAACAAAATAGGATAGGGATTTTCACAGTGCTTTTCTATACAATGTCTACAATCTATAGATAACATTACCGATTAGGTTAGGGTTGATCTTTAACCAACAGGTCCAGGGTGTGGCACCGGCTGTCTGCTTGTGGATTTCATTTGTGCCTTTTAGTTTTTACTTTTTCTTTCTTTGGAGGCAGAAATTGGGCATAAGACAATATGAGGGGTATTCTCTCTTAGTAATAACAAACTTCTGCTAGGCAAATTTTACTTTTTTGGGGGAGAAACCATCTAACAGCAAACTTTTACTTTTATTACAAATACTAAATTTTAATATTAAGCCTTTTAGTGGCTTAATTTGCCTAACTTTAATTTTGTACTGAAATAAATGATAAGGGTATTAATGGCAAATTTTGAGTTATGAAATTAGACACAAAAACAATTCACTATTTTTTTCGTATTGTGTACTTTTCATTCAAAGTGACAAATGGAAAATATCTTGAATCTTAAAATCTCACCTGATAGAGGTTGGATTTCTCATTACTTGCTTAAAGAATGGTCTCATAATCAGCTAGGAAATAAATTGTGCTATATAATTTTATAGAAGAAATCTAAGTCTCAAAATGGATGCATACTTTTCTTGCTAATTACAAAGAAAGTTGAATGTGAGCTGAGAAAGTAATACATATAAATACTGTTCTCTTCCGCTAACCATCTTAGACTCTTCCCTCGACATTGGAAACAAACTGGTATTAAAGTAATCGTCTAAACTATACTGTATCACCTAATCATATATTAGCCATGTGAGTACTTCTAGATTAAGTAGTTCTATGCCCCTTTTGGTGTGCTCTTAACATACTTTAAAACTGAATTACAAGTAATCTCATGAAACATATATACACTTCAAAGCATTCCCATATTTTTTTATTGAACTGGTCAATAAGAAAGAATTAGCACAACAAAGCTTCTTGCTGATTCATTAAAACATAATTACTTTTGATGCTAATAAATAATCAGATTCATTGGTGTACTTGTAAGTAAATTTGTAAGTAAATTAATACTAGTGACAAAACAAGGGGCAATATAGCATCTTCTAAAACCATGTCTAGAAAATTGTGGAAGTCTGAGAAAAATACTAACCAAAAACAAATTCATTGATAATGTACGTTCCCTTGAAATATTTATCTAATTTATGTTTATTTGTATAAAAAGAAGATTGATTGACAATATTTTAATAGTGAAATCAGATTTTTTTTTTTTTTTCTGTAATGACTCCTTCAGGATTCAGTACGATATTAGTGGTGAACTGTCTACAATATCTTGTTTACATTCAAAATTAGTTTGTAACTAATGTCTCCAGGTAAATAAAATAAAAATAAGCAGAGAACAAATGCTACCCCCAAAAAAGATATAACGCTGACTAATAACAGTCAGCATTATAATAAGCAAGCATATTGTTATCAAAATAAAACAATAATTATTTACACAATTTCATTCACATTCTACATAAAAAAGTAAATGTTCTCCAACACAGCTAGAAGGTTGTAAAGTCTAATCTTTTCTAACTGATATGCATTTGGAATATTCTGAGAATTCTCTTCATCTCAGCTATAGTCCTCAACATGGTTTAAATATGCAGACATTAACATACATTTAAGTAACACTAGTATGGTTAGTTGAGAATAGTCTGAATATATAGAATGGTAAATTTGGATGTAAAATGTAGGAGAAAGCCCATATTAACATATATTCTTTTCCATTCTCATTTCTTTTTTGATGATACAAATGATTTCATCAGTATATTAAAAATAATCAATTAAACACTTATAGGTCATGTCAGAATGGAAAAAACAATGTGAATCTCTGAAGCTCATATGCATTATTCAAATACTATCTGGTTTCATGTGCAAATAAATAGGTAAACCCCTCTACTGTACTAGTCAATTACAATTTCTTTCACCTTGGATGATTTTCTTCTGAAACTGATTTCTCCACAGGGCTGTAGGTTGTAGGGAAGTGGGTTGTAGTGAAGTAGACTAGTCAATGAGACCAAAATGGAGGAATCTAGAATCTATAGGAATTACAATAATTAGCTAAGTCAGTCTTCTTGCTCCAGAATTTGGATTAGAAAATAATAAGAGAGATGGCAATTAGGCAGGAGAAGAAAGGAAAAGTCAGATAGCCATGGTGCTCATTAGAAATAGAAAATAGGAGAGTAATGTATCCTAATTGCCACTAGTCCAGGTCTAGTTAATGTCCAATTTAATAAACAATCACGTTGTTTCATTACTCTGTAATGTTTTTGTTTAACAAGATATATATGAGTCACTATGCTTAAAAAAATAAAAGAGTACATGAAGCCTTCCTCTGGTTATCATTTTAAGTTTTTTTTTTTCTTTTTACAAATATGTTTCTCTTGCCTAGAATATGCTTCCTTATTCATTCCAATTGCTATGTGTATCCTTCAGAAAAAAAATCTCAAATATAATCAACTTACTAAGTCTTTACAGAATTTCCAAGGCAGGATTAAAGGATATTTTCCTTGGATTTTGACTACGCTGTGTACAGAGTTTGATTATAACACTAACCATGTTGTGCCAAGAGTGCCTAGAGAGGAGGACTCTGTTTTGTTTTCAGTTTTTGCCCATAGCTAACATAACACTTGATGTATGTGAAATGTTAAATAAATATTGGCTGATACATGTCAAGATCAAGTATAGCCAGAACTAGAATATTACTTCTCTAATAGAATGTTTATAATTAAATAAGTTTTAAAAGTATGTACATCTTAGGTCTGCTACAACAAAACACCACAGACTGGGTGACTTGTAAATAAGAAAATTTATTTTTAACAGTTATACACACTGAAAGTCTGAGATCAGGATCGAGAATGATTGTGTTCTATTAAGGGCCCCCTTTCAGGTTACAGAGCTCCATCTTTTCATCGTATCTTCACATGAGAGAATGAGAATTAGAGAGCTCCTTGAGATCTCTTTTATAAAGAAACTAACCCCATTCATGAGGGCTCCACTTTCATGATCTAATTATCTCCCAAAGATCCCACCTCCTAATGCCCTCACACTGGGGTTAGGATTTCAACAGATAAATTGGGGGAATACGAGCATTCAGTCCATTGCAAAGTAATACGAGGAAAAATTTTTAAATCTCAAATTTGTTTACTGAACTTTAATAAACTATAGATTTGAAAATGTTTATTATTTATTCTAAACACATTGTTTTGTCTTAGAAATCACATCAACTTCCAGAAAATTTTGGTGAAATCAAATGTAAAATGCTAAAATCCATATTAGATTTGACTGGAAACACTTTGAAATATTTAATCATCTGTAAAGACAACAACCTCAAAATTAGCAATCATGAAGGTACGAAATGAATAATTTTGCCATCAATGTAACAATTAAGTCATCTGGGATTGATATTAGTCTAGCCTCAACAGCTTCACTGAGTAAGAAACCCACAGGAAAACATGAAAATTCGAAAAATAAGCCTCCAATCCATTCAGAACTTTTGTGTCAAATACTCTAATTTAGAGTTTAAACAGCCTCTTCTTGTGCTATATATTCCTGCTTAGGTCTCAATATTCAGGTCAAGTCTGAGCTGTTCATTGGGCAATCTCTGGTACCTTCTACTCTCATTAAACCTCTCTCCTTGAATCACTGCACCATGTACAGACAGTTTTAGGTTTGTTGAGTTTGATACTTTTGTGGTGGAACACTCTGTGGAGCATATAGGATGTCTTTTATAAAACTCTCATTAGTATAGTCTGTAAAATATCAAGAGCAAAAGGGCATGCTGATGAAGTGCTGGTGCTATACTACTATCGAGAATACAGAGAAGGTTTAGAAGAGAGATTGAGGTGAAAGTCAGTCAATTATTGTGATATTGTATCTTTCCTTTTCAATTAGCCTCAAAAATATATAAAAGTTTAACTAGTAAAGAAAAGGAGCAATCTAAAGAAGGTGATATAATCGCTCACCTTTTTTAATGTGGACATTCTGAATTTGTCAGTAGAAACCATTTCCCAATGAAAAACTTTATTTCTGGTTTCAATTTTTGTCTTGGCCAATTCAATACAAATTCAGTAGTATTTGTTGAACATAGTTTCTGAAATGTTCCCCCAAACCAAAGGGGAAGGTGGCAGGTTCATCAGGCTTATGTCTTCCACTGCCCTTCTCTTTCACCTGCATAAAGTACAGGGAATTTTGGAACCTCCATAAAATCAATAGACAGCTTAAAAAGGAAGTCTATACACTGAATATGGCAGAGCAGGAGGATAGCAGGAAACTATATTTCACCAATAATTTCTTAAAAGAGCTACAATAGTAGATTTCTAACTCCATCTTTTTTAACCTTGAAGAAAAATCAGCCTCTAATATATTTAAACCCCTGTTTTTCTGATCACCATGAATGTAATTCCTAATCAATTTAAAAGTACACTTACTCTAACCCAGATAATGGAAAAAAAAAAAGAATATTTGAATTTTCCCTCCCATTTATAACTTTTCTTGAATAGTGATACATTGTTAAATATCTTTGCTAAGGTCAACCTAGACATCAGATTCATTGGATGAATATAGAAGAGAAAACAAAACTCACCAGCAGGGCAGAATCACACATTTTTCTTCAACTGGAATAGTTCTTGCAGCAGTCTAAAGAGCTATCCAGGAATGAATCTCTTTGCCCCTTATATTAGTCCATTCTCACACTGCTATCAAGAACTTCCCTGAGACTGGATAATTTATAAATAAAAGAGGTTTAATTGACTCACAATTCCACACGTCTGGGGAGTCCTCAGGAAACTTACAATCATGGCAGAAGGTGAACGGGAAGCAAACTTGGATCTTTTCACATGACTGCAGGAGAGAGAGAAGAGTGTAAGACAGAGCAGGGAAAACTACCTTATAAAACCATCAGGTCTTGTGGGAACTCACTGACTATCACGAGAATTGAATCCCGGTGGGGAAACCACCACCGGGATTCAATCACCTCCCACCAGGTCTCTCCCTCAACACCTGGGGATTACAATTCAAGATGAGATTTGGGCGGAGACACAGAACCTAACCATATTACCCCTTCAAGTGATGGTCTCAGAAGCAATGAAATAAAACTTTTTGGCAGCGGCGGTGGGGATACAGGAATAGTATAAAGTCTTATGGTCCTCAGGAGTGAATGTCTCTTGTGAAAAATCCGTAGACAGTTTCCATGTCCCTGAGCAGGACATACGAATGACAAAAATCACCAGACTCAGGGAAGTACAAAATATGTTCTAACCAGCATTTTATTTTCCTAGGCAGATGCAGACTCCCACATTAGGGCCATTTTACAGTAACTCTATAGTGTAATAACATAGTTGACATCTTATTTTATCCAATTTCCAAGAACAAAAGATCTAAAGTAAATACTCAGAAAGAATATAAAAATGTTTTAATGTTTTACCTATAAGATGCTGTGGTAGAAAATGATAATTTGATTTTAAATTGAGGAGATCACTAAATGCTAAGATAAGGAGACTTCCATTTATTCATTATATTATGTAGACCCATGGAAAATTAAATGTTATGTCCTTAAAAGAGAAAAGAAAACTGAATCACTTAATAAATACAAGTACAGAGCTTTCTTGGACTTCAAAGCTCTAGAATTTGGTAATAATATCATTTTCACATACAAATTGACAAGTGTTTGATCTTAAGCCTCTGTCAACTACAACTGAACTAGTTTACTTACTAAGCCAAATAAAAAGTTAACTTAAAAAAACCTGTATTTATTTCATAAATATTTTCTAAAGATGGAAAGACACATTCTTCCACATAGCTGTTATTTGCTTCCACATCTGTTTTCTGCTCTTCTCCCCATGATTCCCTATCTCAAGAGACTGACTTGCATGGACTGCGTCAAGGGCTCTGGTTTAAGGCAGACCTCAGCTAACTATGGGACTTGGCAGGAGATTCAACAGTAGGAGGAAAGTGAGGTAAGGGTATGTATCTCTTTGGCTACCTTCCTGTGGAGCAGTCATAATATAACTGTGTACCTTGATTGAAGGTTATTGATTCAGGGTGTTCCTTTATATATAATTCAGCATTGGTTTTCAGGAACCACCCCCATTTCTCAATCCTTCCACACTCAGGTTGTTACAGTTCAACCATTATAAACACAACGATATGGAACTATCCCTAGCAGTTTCCCTATGGTGTGTCTACATCTTGGTACCATAGCTCTTTTATTAAATCTTCCTCTAGTTTTTCTTTGTTGCATGTGCCTGGTTCTTGCTTGAACCTTGGCCAATACACAGGATAATAGAAATCTTCTGCACAATTGCTTTCGTTTTTACATGATAGTACTTTATTATTGATGAGGTCATGTAAAAATCATCCTTTCTTAATTGATAAAGGAGAAAAACCCTCATCATATTTTACATGAGTTATCCCTCTAATAACAGGAGGTTTTTGACCTAGATAGTGAAAGATCATTTTCTACCCATTTCCTAGTTCAAATTATAATAATATCAAATTTCAAAATATGTCATCTGGCTTTCAGGGAAAAATAGACTATTCAGAAATCCTGAGAATCTAATTAAACAAAACTAGCAAGTTCATTTGCTTTTTATTATAAATGAAAACAGAGATTTAATGAATAATTAAATTTCCCAAATACTGAAGGATGAGATAGTGAAACTAAAATGATTGCGAACTTTGTCAATATTCAATCCATTTCAGGTCGCACCTTTAGAATCTTAAGTGATAGCGAAAAATACAAATACATCGGATACCAGCCGATCGCAAATATATTAACTATGTATAAAATGCAATTACACTGAATTACTGGCATGTTCATGTCATAATTAAAATACCAGTTAATGTTAGTTTTGTCAGGCACCTTTACTTTCCTGTTCTATATTCCTTACAAAATTCTCTTAGCTTAAAAAATCTTAACAAGGGCTTTTTATTTGCTTTTCCAAGCTTCTTTAAAATATTGCTTACATTTTATGGCTTTCGATTTTTATGCTAGACTTTAAATGATTATTTTATTACCTCCCGTAGAAGCTGTACATTTGTTAATTTAATCCAGTTTTTTTCTCTCTGTATGTATTATTTTGCTTGGGTTTCATTAATTCCTTTAATGAAAAAATTGAGTGCTTCATAATAACAAAGGGCATTCTGGAAATAAGAGAACACCACAAAGATACTCTTCGAGAAGGGCAACCCCAAGACACATAATCATCAGATTCACCAAGGTTGAAATGAAGGAAAAAATGTTAAGGGCAGCCAGAAAAAGAAAGATCAGGTTACCCACAAAGGGAGGCTCATCAGACTAACAGTAGGTTTCTCTGCAGAAACTCTACAAGCCAGAAGAGAGTGGGGGCCAATATTCAACATTCTTGAAGAAAATAATTTTTGACCCAGAATTTCATATCCAGCCAAACTAAGCTTCATAAGCAAAGGAGACATAAAATCCTTTATAGGCAAGCAAATGCTGAGAGATTTTGTCACCACCAGGACTGCCTTAGAAGAGCTCCAGAAGGAAGCACTAAATATGGAAAGGAAACATCGGTACCAGCCTCTGCAAATCATACCAAATTGTAAAGACCATCAACACTATGAAGAAACTGCATCAACTAAGAGGCTAAATAATTAACCAGCATCATAATAACAGGATCAAATTCAAGTATAACAATATTAACCTTAAATGTAAAGGGGCTAAAATGCTCAATTAAAAGACACAGACTGGCAAATTGGATAAAGAGTCAAGACCTATTGGTGTGTTGTATTCAGGAGATCTATTTAAAGAAGAAACACAAACATAGGATCAAAATAAAGGGATGGAGGAATTTTACCAAGCAAATGGAAAGCAAAAAAAAAGCATGGGTTGCAATCCTAGTCTCTCATAAAACAGACTTTAGACCAACAAAGATACAAAGATCAGAAAAGACAAAGAAGAGCATTACATAAGGGTAAAGGGATCAATGAAACAAGTAGAGCTAACTATCCTAAATATACATACATCAAATACAGGAGCACCCAGATTCATAAAACGTGTTCTTAGAGACCTACAAAGAGACTTAAGACTGTCTAAGATAGTGGGGGACTATAACACCCCACTGTCAATATTAGACAGATCAACAAGACAGAAATGTAACAAAGATATTCAGGCTTGAACTTAGCTCTGGACCAAGCGGACCTAATAGACATCTACAAAACTCTCCACCCCAAATCAATAGAATATACATTCTTCTCAGTACCATATCACACTTATTTTAAAACTGACCACATAATTGGAAGTAAAGCACTCCTCAGCAAATGCAAAAGAATGGAAATCATAACAAACAGTCTCTCAGACCACAATGCAATCAGATTAGAACTCGGGATTACAATAAAGATGTTCTTTGAAATCAATGAGAGTAAAGACACAACATACCAGAATCTCTGGGACACATTTAAAGCAGTGTGCAGAGGGAACTTTATAACACTAAATGTCCATAGGTGAAAGCAGGAAAGATCTCAAATTTACCCTAACATCACAATTAAAATAACTAGAGAAGCAAGAGCAAACAAATTCAGAAGTTAGCAGAAGAAATAACTAAATTCAGAGCAGAAATGAAGGAGACAGAGACAGAAAACCTCTTCAAAAATTAATGAATCCAGGAGCTGGTGTTTTTAAAAGATTAACAAAATAGATAGACCACTAGCCAGACTAATAAAGAAGAAAAGAGAAGAATCAAAGAGAAACAATAAAAAATGATAAAGAGGATATCACCACTGATGCCACAGAAATACAAACTACCATCAGAGAACACCAGAAACACATCTACACAAATAAACTAGAAAATTGAGAAGAAATTGATAAATTCCTGGACACATACACCCTCCCAAGACTAAACCAAAAAGAATTTGAATCCCTGAGTAGACCAATAACTAGTTTTGATATTGAGGCAGTAATTAATCTCCTACCAACCAAAAAAACCCAGGACCAGATGGATTCACAGCCAAATTCTACCAGAGGTACAAAGAGGAGCATTTTTATACATCAATAATAGACAAACAGAGAGCCAAATCATGAATTAACTCCCATCCACAATTGTTACAAAGACAAAAAAAAATATCTAGGAATACAACTTAGAATGTGAAGGACCTCTTCAAAGGGAACTACAATTCACTGCTCAAGGAAATAAGACAGGACACAAAGAAATGGAAAAACATGATATGCTCATGGATAGGAAGAATCAATATCATGAAAATGGCCATACTGCCCCAAGTAATTTATAGATTCAATGCTATTCTCATCAAGTTACCATTGACTTTCTTCACAGAATTGGAAAAAACTACTTTCAAGTTCATATAGAACCAAAAAAGAGCCCATATTGCCAACACAATCCTAAGCCAAAAGAACAAAGCTGGAAGCATCACGCTACCTGACTTCAAACTATACTACAAGGCTACAGTAAGCAAAACAGCATAGTACTGGTACCAAAACAGAGATATAAACCAATAGAACAGAACAGAGCCCTCAGAAATAATACCACACATCTACAACCGACTGATCTTTGACAAACCTGACAAAAACAAGCAATGAGGAAAGGATCCCCTATTCAATAAATGGTGTTGGGAAAACTGGCTAGCCATATACAGAAAACTGAAACTGGATCCCTTCCTTATACCACATACAAAATTAACTCAAGATGGATTAAAGACTTAAAAGTAAGGCCTAAAATCATAAACACCCTAAAAGAAAACCTTGGCAATACCATTCAGGACACAGCCACAGACAAATACTTTATGCCTAAAACACCAAAAGCAATGGCAACAAAAGCCAAAATTGACAAATGGGATCTAATTAAACTAAAGAGGTTCTGCATAGCAAAAGAAGCTATCATCAGAGTGAACAGGTAACCATACAGAGTGGAAGCAAATTTTTGCAGTCAATCCAACTGACAAAGGGGTAGCATCCAGAATCTACAAGGAACTTAAAAAATTTACAAGAAAAAGACACCATCAAAAAGTGGGAGAAGAATATGAACAGACACTTCTCAAAAGAAGACGTTTATGCAGGCAATAAACATCTTCACTAGTCTTAGAGAAATACAAATCAAAACCACAATGAGATACATCTCATGCCAGTTAGAATGGTGATCATTAAAAAGTCAGGAAACAACAGATGCTGGAGAGGATGTGGAAAAATAGGAATGCTTTTATACTGTTGGTGGGAGTGTAAATTAGTTCAACCATTGTGGAAGACAGTATGGCTATTTCTCAAGGATCTAGAACTAGAAATACCATTTGACCCAGCAATCCCATTACTGGGTATATACCCAAAGGATTATAAATCATTCTACTATAAAGACACATGCACACATATGTTTATTGCAGCACCGTTCACGATAGCAAAAACTCAAATACCCATTAATGATAGACTGGATAAAGAAAATGTGGCACATATACACCATGGAATACTATGCAGCCATAAAAAAAGGATGATTTATTTTGAGTAGTGTCTGTTCATATGCTTTGTCTACTTTTTGATGGGGTTGTTTGTTTTTTTCTTGTAAATTTGTTTAAGTTCTTTGTAGATTCTGGATATTAGCCCTTTGTCATATGGGTTGATTGCAAAAATTTTCTCCCATTCTGTAGGTTGCCTGTTTACTCTAACAGTAGTTTCTTTTGCCATGCAGAAGCTCTTTCGTTTAATTACATCCCATTTGTCAATTTTGACTTTTGTTGCCATTGCTTTTGGTGTTTTAGTCATGAACTCCTTGTCCATTGTCCATGCCTATGTCCTGAATGGTATTGCCTAGCTTTTCTTCTAGGGTTTTTATGGTTTTTTGGTCTAACATTTAAGTCTTTAATCCATCTTGAATTAATTTTTGTGTAAGGTGTAAGGAAAGGATCCAGTTTCAGCTTTCTACCCATGGCTAGCCAGTTTTCCCAGCAACATTTATTAAATAGAGAATCCTTTCCCCATTTCTTGTTTTTGTCAGGTTTGTCAAAGATCAGATGGTTACTGTAGCCTGTAACAAAGACTTGGAACCAACCCAAATGTCCATCAATTAGAGACTGGATTAAGAAAATGTGGCACATATACACTATGGAACACTATGCAGCCATTAAAAAGGATGAGTTCATGTCCTTTGCAGGGACGTGGATGAAGCTGGAAACCATCATTCTCAGTAAACTACCACAAGGACAGAAAACCAAACACCGCATGTTCTCACTCATAGGCGGGAATTGAACAATGAGAACACTTGAACACAG